>NC_053022.1:231372457-231383188 GCF_003073215.2 Triticum urartu
CCAGCCCCCCCCCCCCGAGTGCCACCCCTAGGCGCCTTTTCTTCTGCCGGCGAGCTAAAAATGGCAACAAATAGGCCCAGCCATGCCCCCCAAGACCTCAAAAAGGTGCCGGCGAACCCAGGCCACACCCAACGCGCTGGGGGGCTGCTGGGTGCGCTGGCGGAAGCAACAGCCAATCATATTCCTCCATGTATCATTTTTTTCTGGTCCACTCATTCACTTTTTGCCTGGCGACTGTCCTGGGGGCACCAACGGCTGGGAAACCGTCCTCGCGTTTCATTCGGCGAAGGTGTTTTGCCCCCCAGGACGTGCTATATTTGGCCCGGCGATTGTCCTGGGGGGCTCCAATGGCTGGAGATGCTCTAATTCATTGTATTTGCATGTTTCCAGCAGCCATGTATCAAAAAAAGCTCCAGCTTTGGGTTGTTGATTTAGCAGCATCAATCATTAAATGTTCTGCTATATATGTTCTTAACCATGACAACCTGATTAGGCTCTTAGTTTATTATGGTCTTTGTTCTGGGTGGATCTCTCGCTATTCTGGGTGGGCATGAATCTCTTCTTTGTTTCTTCATCTCCTCTTATTCTGATTCCTGCGTTTGTTTTATGTGAAGGTTGCTCCGATGAGGACAAGCTGCTTCTGCAGGTGGACGGCACTCAAGGCTGCTCTGCCTATTCCTCCTGCTACCCGCACACGTGGTGAGCCCCACCCGTTCTCGAGCTACCCCTGCAAATCTGATGTGATGTGCACAAAATACTTGCAATTGTTCTCGACACAAGAGCATGTCATGTATTGTTCTATTTGAATGTGCAATTTCATTGCTTCTGTGCTGTTTGATGCTTGCTTCACAAGAGGGAAATCATGGATATAAACTGCGCTTCCTTTCAAGTTGAATTGTAATGATCACCATTTGGTTCCATTTTCTCCTCCGCATCCAGTGTTCACTCTCTCATAGATGTCCATATATACACAGTTCTGATCTCCTTTTTTCTGCGCCTCCATACAGCGAACACAAAGCCGTCGATGCATTGAGGGCTCAATGTCGTCTCCGCCGGCTGAGCGGCAAGCCGGGGTTGGGCCTGCACACCGTCTATCAGCACCCTCCCGCGTCTCCATTCACGGATCTGCAGGTCAACCCCTCTTCTCCTCCTATCCACGCATCTTCTTTTCCAGAGCTAGGTGTATGGTTGCATGGCAATTTGTGTTTTGGGGCTCACCATGTTCTGCTTGCCCTGGTTGGCCAATGAGGCTTTCCTTTTCTGGTAAAGGCCAAATGTACTATTCTCTATGCTTTATATTTTTGTAGTTCCTTTGTTTCCATGCTTGTTTTTTGATGGGGTGTAAATATATGCTTTTTTGTTCCTTGTCTGGATTCAGGTAGGGCCTAACATTATTGTTCCTTTGTGCATGGAAATGTTGGTGGTTTTGTTCCTTTGTGTATGGAAGGGGGCCTTGATTAGAATTTCTAACGTTTGAGTTGTAATTAGTGTTTTTGTTACACATGAAAACATATGGTTGTTTGTCCAATCACATATGAAAAAGAGAGGATTGTTTGTCCAACAATTTTCTTTCTCTGTGATAGTTTTACTACAAATAAAGCATAGTCACTATTACATCCTATTTTATATCTTGTTGTGTCGTGATGTCTGTATAGACTCTGTCTACGTCCTTTTGACATTCCAAGTTTTGTTTTTCTATGGCTCAATTAGTTACCCCGTATCAAGAGAAATTTAACTGGTATTTGCGGTAGAGTTAGCTGAATTCATGAAGCAATGATTTAGTTATTATTAAAGCTGAAACACAACATGTTTTGACAAATGCGTTCTAAGTAAAGCCTCCAACTAACATAACCAAAAACATATTCTTTAGGTTTATCATCTATTGAAGTATTATGTAGAATTTAAAATCATACGAGGCAAAGCAAATGAGCTCTATGCACTTTCCATGTAGCACAGAACAAAAATAATCATGTATATTTTGGATGCACCTAGATATACTCATCAGCAAGGCTGAGGTTATAGGGCACTCACCCACATTGTCGATATCTCCGTCACTATGATCACCCACATGATGGACAATTCCCTTCTTTCTTTTCTCTGTGGCTATTGACACTTAATGCTATTACTGTGTGCATATATGTACTGTGATCCATTCTCATTCTTCATATCTTGAGAAACTATCTCAAGATACTCGCGTTTGTGTTTTGGAGAAAGCCTATTCTATGATTAATATATCGAGTATGGATGGCGCGATATCACCTCTCTTTATGATGATGTTCTTACAGAATATAGGTTTTATGGTAACACGTCTTAGCCAACACCTATACTGATGCTCAGACCAGATGATTATAGTCTCTCCTTGCTATTTTTCTTGAGGTGTGTACATCTATCTAGACAATTTAATTAAAATATATATTCCATACAAACCATCAATACATGTTAGTTGACTTTGAAACTAATCAGTAAAAAGGTTGTCCCTTTCGCATTTTATGGACATAAAGATTTGGTGTTGACTGTCGATCTTTAGTTAACACATGACCTTACAACCGTAGGGAGTGGGAAAAAACTTATATGTTTGGCACATTTGAAGAACATATCATAGTAACAAAGTTTTGGTAAACAATGTCCTAGATCTCAACCATATAGAAATACTAAATATATGTTTATTTGTATATGGATTAATTATACAGACTTATAAAACCTTGTGCAGGGCACATAAAAGAAATTTGAAATAACTATTATTTCAATATTTGCTTTTTCAGTTGAGCATAATAGTTTATAGCCTGATAGGCTTGGACATAATTGTCTACATGTACTGCTCAGTAGGCGACATCCTTTGGGAAATTGAGGATGTCCTCGTGCATTTCTAAATACAATTGTGGCAGATCTGAGGAAGGAGGGGAGGAATAATCTCGCGGGAGAGTTCGGTGCAGAGGAAGAAGAACAAGATATTATTTATTTCTTGTGAACAGTCAAGCTTGTGCATTGTCCCACTGTAAGTTATTTCAACAATAGTAGTAACTGTTATCTCTGGCCATCTGTCGTGACATTTTCTTTAACCACCAATGCATTTTTATTTTCTTGTTAATAACTCTCATAATTGCCTGCTACTGTTTCAGTTCTGGGGCCAGGCAACCTTGAATCCAACGTCCACCTGCAGGCTACATCTCAGGTAGGATAAAAAAATTGCAGTGAACTTGATGGGTATATCATTATTGTTGCCTCCTAATTTGTGTGATGAGCAAATGTGTAGATTGTGTGTAAATCCGAGATGCCTAAAACGGTTGGGAAGTGAACTTGTTACCTCGGTTCAGTTTAATGGCATGTTAAACTCGATGCACTTTCTGGACTGTGACATTTTTCCTGAAATTTTGGAAGTGACTGCTAATGTAGTCTAAATAGAGTGACTGAGTAGTTACTTTCTCACAAGAGTTGACTTCCCGTTATTGGAGTACTTGCTAAGATGGATTGGTGGTTTTTATGTTAGATGAAAAATATTACATCAATCTTCACGGCTTTTTATGGGCAAGTGATTCCGACTCCATAATAAGCAATAATATAGCCCCAGTGCTGTGATAATGTTAAAACATTTACCTCTTTTATCGGTTCAAGTTATGTATTTGCTGTGAAAAAATGGTCTTATATCAAATAATAGCCTAGAGCTTTTGGAGTGTTATTACTTGTATTTGTTGCTTGGATGTATAAACCTTCAGCAGACTGTCAATTTTGCTTTTATATAATCTGTTTGTTTAAGTCTGCTGCATATTGGTCAAAAGCTCATGCTAATTGATGATGTTAGGTGATGATCTTGTATCTAACAGTGATTTCTGAATGCATGCTAAAGAAAACTCATGAACATCATGGCGCCTTGTTGATGGGGTGATCAATAGCTACTATATTGGGACCCTGCACTTAAATTGTAGGTCTGATTTTTTTTTGGAGTTCTCCTGCTACCCACAAGCTCAGATAGTTCTTTTGTTTGTGCAGGGGAAATTGCAAAGCATATTATGAATTGTTACAAGAAACTATTTCTGCTGTTTTGGTGCAAGGATGTTGCTTTTTAGTATGCTTCCCGTATCTTGGTATCTTGGAATAATAAACAGATAGATGTCGTGTACCAAGATTGTTCCTTGTTGTTAAGAGGGATACAAATATTATACAAGAATTTTTCTGATGACTCCTAAAGCATATTTGGATATACAGCAAAGTATATTGTCGCTTCCCTGTTAGTAAAACGATTATGTTAGAAATTTGGTTGGCAGCCCCTACATTTGGCTGATTGCTAGCTGACTGGATTACTCATGTTTGCGGACTCTGGTAACTTATGCCTACCAAGAACTACATGAATTTTGTGTCTTGCTGCAGTGAACATTACCAAACTAATTCTAAAGGTGTTATAATCATGTTTTCTTTTGCATTATCAACTTTTAACTTTTGTCATTTGTTAACACATTCCTTTTGCATTATCAACTTTTAACTATTGTCATTTGTTAACACGATTATTTAGCATGTTCACTATGCGAGTACTCCCTCCGTCCGAAAATACTTGTCATCAAAATAGATAAAAAGGAATGTATCTAGAACTAATATACATCTAAATACATCCCCTTTTATTCATTTTGGTGACAAGTATTTCCGGACGGAGGGAGTAGTAATAATAGGAGCTATTTATTTGCCAGATAACTAACACTATTCATAAGGCATAAGGGTTAGAAAAAGAACTGTATTCTTGCTGTGTTGATTTTCGTATGGCACACTATGGATTCTTTGTGTAACACATAATGTCGATCAACATGTGTTTACAACGCAGGGAGGAGCCGGGCGACAAGGCAGTCAGACCAAACTCTCTATCCATATATATAGGTAGTCTGATGTTATGCCATAGCCGAGCCATATATGTTTCGTGTACTGCTCTATCAATCTGGTCTTTTGGTATATTAGACTCTATCCTTTGTAATGAACTTATTGTCATGGGCGATCATTATGACTGGATCGTATGGTATGAATCGGGTCTTTATGCTTTGTGATGAAATATCATATTATCCTGTTCACCAGTTTGGTTTGGTTTTGAGCTAAAACGTATAAAAATACATGGCTTACAACAATGGATATATGTGATGATATATTGAGTGATTAAGCATAATTTTAGACTTTCGGTGCTCGACCAATGGGATGCATGGGGTAATTGAATGTTTCTTCTTCACTTTATTATTATCGGTTGGGATCAGTACTCTTGCGCGATCTAGTTATGATGATGCTGCCTATACAAAGCAAACCTACGTGGCTATAAAGTGGAGCACCATGGCTAACAAGAAACTGGCGCTTGAGGACAGACACGAGTGGAACTGATGTCTGATGCAACACGGCGCTGCTGTACGCGTCAGGGCGGACAGCAACGACGTGTAACAGATGGGATGTCGGATTGCACGCGAAACAAAGGAATCCAATGCAATTTTGATAGTTTTTTTTCAGATTATGGACGAGCTTGCGGCGGAAACTATGGTGGAGAAAAAAAAGTTCGATCTAGTAGACAAAATTTTCTCGTACAAATCTAAACCAGCACTATTTGTAGGATGATGCAACCAAAAATTCAACTACGCAGGTACTAGATGCAAAAATTGCTAAAGGCTAAAAAGATAGGTGCAAAGGATGAACTAATCTTTCTTTCTTTTTTGGCTTTTTTTGGGTTATAGGACATGAAAAATAAACTAATCTAACAAAACTATAAATCTCTCACCGATGAAACTGAAAACTGATACCACTTATGTGACGGCGGCCCGATGTTTCGATGAGAGTGAGGATAACTATCAATTTGGTGGATTCTGATCTTGACGATCCGGCTATACAATACCTGACGATATGCCTCGACAATCGCTAAACCAATCTCCAATGGTTATTGACCTTGCCGTAGGCACGATCAACCTGAACGACGAGGTTTGAGTTCCTGCAAACAACTAAAGAACTGGCAAGAACAAAGGTGAATTGCAATCTAAAATTGCGAATGAAAAATTAAGCACATGAACTAGATCAAAAGTTGGGGTTCCACTTTGGATCTGACAAGGCGGTAGTCCTACACGTCTCATAGATGCGAAATTGTAGCATGGCTAAACAATACAATAAAACCCACGTAAACCCTAGAATATGATGACTATTTATTAAAGGCCAGCGTGGAGAACGCTTCATCTATTTTCTTGGAAGTCAAGACGGGCCTGCTAATTGGCCGGACCCACACGCGATCTGATTTGAAAATAAACTTCTCATATCAATCTGGTGGCAAACTGCCTCATCGGTACTATAGGCCCAGATGCGCAACACACAAGGCCATGCATGGGCGCAAAACCTATCCGGCGCTCTCAGCGTCCGATACCGTGTTAACGGTACAGGGCGCAGAACGTCGTGAGACACTTCGGTCCATATCCGGTGTAGGCGTTAGAGCATTGAGATAAGTACCATGATTCAAACCGGCAATCGACTGGTTCAACACACACCACCAAACCAATAGGCCACCTGCTGTTGACGTGGTTAGTTATAGCTTTTCCTTCTTTTCTTCTTTGTACCTTCTTTTTTGTTTTTTCGTTGGAACGGTTTTGTTAGTTTTTATTATTTTCCTTCTTAATTTTTTTCAATAATACAACATTTTTCGTTTCAATTTCGTGAACTTTTTTAAAATTCGATATTTTTTTCAAAATTCAATGAACTTATCTTCAAATTCGATGAACTTTTTACAAATTGGATGAACTTTTTTCAAATTTGATGAACCTTTTTTCAAACTCGATATTTGTTTTCAAATTTGCCAACTTTTTTGAAAATTCATGTACAATTATGAATTCATGAATTTTTTGATTTTTTTTTTAATTTTGCAAATTTTCCCTTTTTAGTTTTTTTAAACAGCAATGGTTTTTTCGACAAGTGCTTGCAAGAGAAAAAAGGCTAGCAAAGGAGCGAGCAGCAACCGATTGAGCCAGCAGCAGCGGTCGAGCGAGCAGTCGAGCGATTAGCGATCGAGCGAGCAGCGATCGAGCGAGCCAGCAGCAGCGGCCGAGCGAGCAGTTGAGCGATTAGCGCTCGAGCGAACAAATGCATGTTGATTCGATAATGCTCAAGTGTAAATCTTCTGTATTAAACTTCGTATCTTCACCCGAGGTTTGTGCATGTCTTCTTTAATCCTGCATATAAAATATTGTGTTGTATTTTTGTTTCGGATAACAAAATAATAATTCATATAATTTCTATTAGAATTCACCTGATAATTATCTTTACGCGCAATAATTGTGGTTATATCCGTATGGGTCATGTTTATATCAGGTCATTAATCTTCTTTTTCTTATCCACAAGCCACTTCTTCACATGTTCATCCAAGAGGGTTTCGTCTGTCAACATGATCATTGCATCCACCACGTCATGTGAGAGTTGCAACCTCTCCTTCTCAAGCTCTATGTAGCCAAATGTCTTGGCCTTCTCGAGTTCCCATTTGATCGCCACCCCTTGGTGGTCCACCATGTCCGAACCTCCTTGCGCCGCTGCCGCCTCCCTCTCTCGCTGCAGGCGTTGCCGCAACTTCCGGGCGGTGTCCTCCGCCTTGCAAGTCGGAGCCGACGAAGGGACGCCGACGGACAAGGAGGACTGCGTCTTCGTCGGGGTGGTGGATCGGGACCGGTGGTGAGGATTGGGAGCAAGGGTGGAGGACGGCGAGGGTTCGGGCGCGGGAAAAGTTGGAGGGCGGCGGGAGGAGGAGAAAGGGTTTGGTGCATTTGGCGCAATTTTCGATGGGGTCGGGCTGACGGGTCCGACGTGGCGGGCGCGCCCGGGCGCCCCATATTTGGGCTAGATATGAGGGGTGCCGATCAGCCCAGGCGTTCGAGGCCCGATTAAGGAGCCCGTCTGGATCGAAAAATCGTGACCGGGTGGCCCTCCCGGGTGTATGAGCCAGGTTTGAGGTGCTCGACTGTAGATGCTCTAATCATCTAGATCCGGCGCTCAAAGGCTCCACCCTCCCCCACGGCTTGGGTTCGGGCGCCTCCCAAAACTTCGTCGGGATCCGCCACAACCGGCAACGGCGAGGCCAGAGGTGGCCGGATCCGGCACAGGTTGGTCTCTCCCCTCCTTCTTCGCCCACCCTCTCCTCCTTACCTCACGCCACTTGTCTTCCCTTTTTTGCAGGTCGCCATTGCACGGACGACGATGACGGCAGGAGGGGCACACACATCCGTGGAATGGGACGCCGCCATGGAGATGGAGATCCTTCTTCACACCACGCAGAGGCCCCATGGAGCCTCCCTCCTTCTTCGGTGACTTCTTCTCAGGCCCCACCACTACCTCTGCCCTCCCCCTCCTCTACTTTGAGTTGCACCATGCTTTGTTTCAGATTCTTCCACCCATGGGTGATACATGGGAAGTTAGGGGTTGCTGCAGTTTGAGGTTAATCCCTTGATTGGCTGCTGTTTAGGGTTAATTAGATTAGTTAGCTCAGTTGGCTGCTAGACTTTAGGAGTGCATACATGGGTATAACGTGCTCTGCACATTTAGGATTGAAGTATTGTGTTGCAGCACTCAGTGACGTTAATTTAGGGCATTTCAGTGTCAGTTCCACTATATTTCGGGGGACATTTAACAGTGCAATTTCATGGTTATTACAGTGTAATTTCAAGGTTCTTGCACTGTAAGTTCAGAGAATTACAATGTTAGTCTATGTGAATTCCCGTGCATTTTACTGTGTAATTTAAGTGCAATGGAAATTATAGTGTAAATTCAGTGTAATTTACTATGTAAATTTACGGAAATTACACTGTAATTCGTGTGCAACTTTTAGTGTAATTTACACTGTAATTTCAACGGGTTTACAGTAGAGTAATTTAAGTGTAATTACAGTGTGCACTTTAGAGCAATCATACTATATATTTAGTGAATTTAAAGTATCACTCCATACCTTTCGGGTTTGTCTTTTTTCTCTACAAGTTACTGCTATACTGTTGATTGATTCTACCCTTGCGTAAGAAACTTTGATGAGCACATAATTTTCTACTATGTAATTTGAGCAGCTTGGTAACCGTAATTTTCAGTTTCCTTTGACCCTAGGCCCTTGTGCTTTAGAATTGCTATTTTTTGTCAGTGTACATGCTAGATCATGTGGTTTATGATACTTCTCTGGTCCTTATAAACAAAGTGACATGTTTGTGCTGTGGAATAGAAAGAATATTTCAGTGTCTCTCTTTAGGCCTTTTGTCGAATTGTTATGTGGTCCAGCGCAGCCTTACAAAACCGGGTTCTATGCAGATCATGTACAGTGCAAAACTCATTATTGCAGGTCAGGCCTGTTGCGTGTTTTGGGTCATTGACATGCAGGAAAGAAGGAAAAAGGACATAGAAGTATCATTTTGTTATTGGTCAAGAAATTTGAATAATGTTCAACTGATTTCAGTTGAATGACAAATAGACAATCCCTTGTTTAATCAGTAGATATACACCATTAACTCGAATAGCAAAGAAATACTAGTCCACTTATAATCGATGATTGCGCATGATGCATCCATCCATTCTATCGGAGAGGCTGTGTTTTTTTTCTTCTTGTGCTAAGGTTGATAGCATCACATATCTTATGCTTTTGTTTCTCAAGTAGAGCCTTGAGATAGATGTGTCTGCAACCGTCCTCGAATGGTTGTGCAATAATAATGGTCCTAGCTAATTACTAGTATGCACTGCTTATAAAACAACTTGCTGCTCGTTTCACTTTGAGTATGCTGTTGCTGCTAAAGTAGCAACAACAACAGCCATGCTTTGGTTCCCCAAAATTCAGATGGCACTGGCATCTCTACATACACACACATATGAATATGCACCTCGGTTTGGTTCAGTTTGCATGTGTACCGTTGCTTTAACTTTGACTGAAACTATCCTGGTGGCACTTGCATCAATGTTGTGCTCTGCCCTTGTATATGTCCTTGGAGAAGATGACCATTGGACTGTAGGGGACGAACAACCTTGTCCTGCTCGAGGAGGAGGAGGATGGCCACCCCGAGCTCGAGGACGACACGGCAACAGGTAGCACTCACCTCCCTACCAAGGTGAAGGTCCGATCCGCCTGTTTAGATGGTCTGCTCTTGTCTTGTGATATGAGGGGAGAAGAAAGCCATTGGCCTCAAGTATATTTGCATGTGAGGGGAGCGATCCTTTTGGTAGATGCAGAGTATAGATTAGATATTCCACAAAACTCACCACACGAGTATACTACCTATATCCACAAAATTCACCACACGAGCATACTACCTATGTCCAAATGTGGGTGTGATACTTTCGACATGAAACATGAATATCAGGTTGGGAGTTTGGAGTTTAATCAAATAACGCAGCAAGGCGATCATCGGTAGGGATGCACCTTTGAGGCGGCAAGGAGAGCTTCTCAAAGGCAGTACACATGGCTTATTACTGCTTGTATGTGAGTACGCAGATGTGGCGTCTATGGATAGAGGGTTAGGGGCGCAACGCAAGCGGCAGTAGGGGATACACAACCTGATTTGATTTGGTCAATCACGGGAAATGGGAGAAGGCCTAGGGTGCAAAGTTTGGATCGGTGGGTTGGTAGCGTTAGGCATAATAGAGATCAAACCTTTTTCATAGGCGTATGTAGGTTATTTCCTTGAAGCATTTTATCAAAATGGTGTAGGTGGGTAATATCTCTCAACTTAAATGTGAAGGGGAGATATTATTTCCTTGTAGAGGCCGAGGAATACATGG
>NC_053022.1:231384188-231409326 GCF_003073215.2 Triticum urartu
TAACTCAAATAGCAAAGAAATACTAGTCCACTTATAGTCGATGATTGCGTATGATGCATCCATCCATTCTATCGGAGAGGCTGTGTTTTTTTCTTCTTGTGCTAAGGTTGATAGCATCACATATCTTATGCTTTTGTTTCTCAAGTAGAGCCTTGAGATAGATGTGTCTGCAACCATCCTCGAATGGTTGTGCAATAATAATGGTCCTAGCTAATTACTAGTATGCACTGCTTATAAAACAACTTGCTGCTCGTTTCACTTTGAGTATGTTGTTGCTGCTAAAGTAGCAACAACAATAGCCATGCTTTGGTTCCCCAAAATTCAGATGGCACTGGCATCTCTACATACACACACATATGAATATGCACCTCGGTTTGGTTCAGTTTGCATGTGTACCGTTGCTTTAACTTTGACTGAAACTATCTTGGTGGCACTTGCATCAATGTTGTGCTCTGCCCTTGTATATGTCCTTGGAGAAGATGACCATTGGACTGTAGGGGATGAACAACCTTGTCCTGCTCGAGGAGGAGGAGGATGGCCACCCCGAGCTCGAGGACGACACGGAAACAGGTAGCACTCCCCTCCCTACCAAGGTGAAGTGTAACACCCTCGATGCGACTATATCTCCCACTTGTCGAGGCACGACTTAGAGGCATAATCGCATTGAAGGCATATGTCGCAAGTGAGGGTGTTACAAGTTGGTAATCAGAGCCTTCCCCGACCTTAGGAGCCCCATTGCTTGATCGTTTTAGCGCCCGAGTTGTGTCTAGAAAAATGTTTTGAGTCATTTAGGAATTATATATCGGAGAGTTTAGGAATTCTTTTTACTTCCCAGTCTCCTCATCGCTCTGGTAAGGCATCCTGACGTAGAGTTTTGACTCTTCTCTTCTCAAATTTCACTAAAAAAAAATTTAGGATCACGCGGGTATCTTGGAATCGTTCCGATGGTTTTATGATGAGAACATTGTCTTGGTGCCTCCTGTCAGGGGTTTAGTGGAAGTGTCCCGGGGAGTTGAGGTCTGAGGTGTTATCGTCATAATTTTATCGTTGCAGTTCTGGAATACCTGAGTTTAGTACGCCGACATTGAAAATCTCTTTTATGCAGTTCGTTGGTGAGATAACCTCGACGCCACCCAGTACTGGGGCGGGAGTTCGGGAGTATTGCCATAACTCGTATAACGGATGCTTTTCGAAGGTTGAGGTAGACGATTTCCGAAGTTTTCTTGGTTATGTGTTGAAGGATGGATACAGCTGGATGTAGGATTTGCTAGTTTGGGTGAGATATTATGCGTCCCCTGTATCCCCAACACATGATTGCATAACCGGAAAGTTTCGGGAGTTTATATGTGGGAATTCAAGTAGCTCTTAAGATATCTTTCCGACAGATGTATGATATGAAATTGGGGTCGACGTCTAGTGGTCCGCCTATTCATGGTCGGTTTTAAAGTGGTCTCGTTGTGTCTTAAAGAGTCCTTGGCTATGCCGACTCGGGGACGCTTCGTATGTCATGTGCACTGCCTTGTACATGATGGTGTTGTACGATTGAGCCCGTGTAGGCCCCACCATGAAAACTTCGGACAAAATCTCTATCATTTGTTTGTTCCGGCTTATTCCGCAATCCAACCCTTTGTTTTTGTTTTGAGTTGTGGTATTCAAGTTGCTTCAATGTCAAGTGTTGATTCCATACCTTCCCCAAATGGTGTTTTCATACTCCGATGTGAATACCAATCCTTCATGATAATCGAGATTGTCATGTCAATCTTTTTTTCACCGGCGTGTTTCTCTTCAAGTGGATCCGATCTTTTCAACATCCGCAAGATCAAGTATCAGTTCTTCTCAACGGTGTTTGTTTCATCCGTTCTAAGTTGTCTTTGTTTTCCCGCCCACCCACCCCTTTTTCTTCGATGACTCAGATTTCTTAATCTAGTATCATCTTATTGATGAGAACCCTCTCCATTATTTTTCCTTCATGTTCTTATCCGGTGATTCTCATGAAGATCCTAACGGAGCTTCAAGTTCATCATTATTTGCTCTTTTCTTCTCCGGTGGACTGAACTCAAGCTTTCGTGTTGATCATATCCTTTTCCTCGTTCCGGTGCACCTCATAATAATTCACTTCTCGCTATTCATTTGTTCCGGAGTGCTCAAGATATCTCGAAGATTCGTGTTTCCACTCTGCTTTCATTCAAACTCTTTCGAGGATGTTATCTCTTTCAAGTCATTTAATTCAACCGGTGCAATATCTTTCAAGTAATCATTCCAACGGTGTTTATTTTGAGTGAGCCCTAACCCACAGGTCTTTTCCCAGGATCTTACCTGACTCTTCCAGTCTTCCTGGAGCTATCCTCAAATTTCTTTTGAAGTTTGACGTAAGAATGATTCATCATCAGTCATATGTTTTCTCCAAATTATTGCAAATTCTTTTCATCGTTGGCTCAACCTCTCCTCTTTTAATCATTCCGGAGTGTCTCAACAATTTGGTGCTGGTTCTCGTCGTCATTCTCGGATTATGAAGACTGAAGAAGAGTTTCCCCTTGAATTTTGTTTCGATCTATCAAACATTCGTGATTCTAGCTTGTTCCCATCCTCTCATAATTATTTTCGATTGTGGGAATTCTTTTCACCCATCCGGAGCTATTCAAGAGTCTTCTCAGTCTGATTATCCGGAGCCCATCATCTAAGATTTATTCATTCTCAGCTTTCAGCTCTCTTTCTCTAAATCTTACCAGCGCATCATTCAAGTATTCTCTTATCAGCTCGTGATCTCTTCGTTCTCATGTATCTAAATCCCCTCTAGCTTCTTTGTTCATTTTTCAATTCTTTCCGGTGTTTCGTTATCTTTTATTCGTTCATTTGCAATTCTTACGGTGGTTCGTTCAAGATTTCTTCTTCTTTCTTATCATATCAATTTATTCGTTGTTTCAAACCTTCCATTCGTTCAATACCTTCCCAAGTCTGATGTTATATCTCTCTTAATCTTTTCTACGAGAATAAGTAATATGCCAAACCCGTTGATTGTCATCAATTTAATTGTTGAAGGTTAAGCATAATGTAATTCTTATTCTTGTTTCATCCAAATGATTATTTCCCTATTCCGGAGGTTCATCAAGATCTCAATTGTTCATCTTATCTTTTCTTCTCGGAGTTCCAAGCTCTAATTATCACGGATATCCTTCTAAATCATTGTAAGGGTTCACCTTGTGTTTTCATTTTCTCTTTCTTTTTATTCTTTTGTTACCGGAGTTTCTTCTTGGAGGTTCTATGTGATGGATTCATCAAGGAGTTAATTCCTTTTCGAAGTTTTCATCGACATTCTTTTCTAAGGAGTTCAAGCTTTCTTCATCTTGATATCCGGAGTGCAATTCTTTCTACCGTGTTATTTGAGGTGGTGCTATGTCATTCTTGATAATTTTAATTCATGTTTCTTCGTTCACATGTTGTCATGAATGAGATATTTCAAATCCATCAATCTCGTCATTGGAGTTATCTTGGGTTATATTTCATCTAAAGCCTTCCCTAAGGATTGTTGCTATCTATGGTGTTTAGAAATGACCCAAGTTATTCATTTATCCTCCCGGTGAAATAAGTTTCTCGTCTCCTCGTTCATATCAATCCAATTCTTCTTCCCGTGAGTGGCAGGTTGTCATCTCATGTTTGAGTTTTATTCCATAAGATCATATCAAATTCACTCTTTTCGTTGTTGTTTTTTTACAACAATTCCGTTCGAACCTTCTCCTAAAGATGCCTTTCAAGCTCTTTTGTGGCAGAAATTGGCATTTTCTCCTCAATTCTCCTATTTCAATTATCCATCTTCTATTCTTTTGTTCCGGAGTCATTGTGATGTTGCTATCTTCAACCTTTCCTTTTGTTTTTGTCAAGACCTTGTTCCTTTCTTGCTTATTCATTTAACCGGAGTGTCGTGCCCTCTTTTCAAGTTCTATCTCCTTATCAAGTTCTTATTCAATTATTTTCATTTCAACCGGAGTGCTGCCTAAATTTTGGTCTTACTTGATCCCCTTCTTTAACCAGAGTGTTTTCAATAAATATCTTGCCCTTCAACCTCAAGGGTTTTCGCAATGCTCTTTGTCCCTCTTTTCTAACGGAGTGTTTTCGACCTAGTTCACCTTCATTGTATTCTTTTCTCGAATTTGTTCAACCTCGCAAGGTTCTTTGGTTTCACTCGTTTGTCAAAGAAGCAACTTAGTTTTACCGCTTCTCTTTATCTTTCGTTTTCCCTCCGGTGCCATTCTAGATCTCGGGGCGAGATCCTCTCGTAGTGGTGGAGTGTTGTAACGCCCCGAGACCGATGTGCCAGGTGTTCCCCAGTTATTCGTTGTTGTTGCCTTGTCATTGCGTGTTGCATCTTGCCATGTCATCATATGCATTGCATCATCATGTTTTCAAAATTTGCATTCGTCCCGGCCCCCTCGTTCTCTCCGTTGTCCGTTCTGAGCCCAGACACACTTGCACGCGCTCGCGGCATGTCTGAAATAGTATTTTATAAGTGGCCGGAAAATGTTCTTGGAATGGGATGAGAGTTGGCGTGCGGTCTTATTATAGTGTAGGTAGAACCCGCCTGCCAAGTTTCATCGCGTTCGGACTTGTTGTTTGATAGCCTAACCGTTAAACTATAGCTTATAGCCGGTATCTACGTCGGACGTCTTCGATCTCCGGAAACAGATGCCGGGCCCCCTCTCTCTCTCTTCTCCCCCTCGCAGTCTCGCCACAGCCCACCTAGTCCACCCTCCTTCCCCACTTCGCTTCCAGAGTTGTCCGATGTGACCGCACGGTCCGAAACCCTCTCTGCACAGTGCATCGAACCCCTCATGTGAGCGTCCGAAAGTTGTCCCGGACCCGACCCGAGGTGTCGCCATCGTTGTGTCCGGATCATCCCCAAACATCTACAAAACGTCACCGTTTTCTCATTTGGACTTCCTAGCTATTTTATTCGCGATCGTCCGATTGCGATCGGAGGGTCCTTTTAGCCCCTTACCAAAATCCTTGCTATATAAACAGCCTAACCCTAGTTTCTAGGGGAGATGTCCCATCCATCCTTCCCATCCGCCGCCACCCGACCCACTCCCCTCTTTCCATATATATATAGTCCAACCTCATGCCTATTTTGGACTAAACCTAGCACTAGCCCTCCATTCTCGTGCAGCAGCCGCCGCCCCTTCTTTTCCGCGCCTGGCCAGCCCACAGCCGCCACCTCGCACCACCAAATCCCCAATCAGAAAATCCCCTCGTTCCCCACCTACCACAGCCAGATGCCCGATCCAAAAATCCAGCCAGATCGATCCATCCGCGTCTCCTCTACTCCTCCTGTGCCTCGATCCAGGGTGGATCGAGAGTAGCGCCGCCCGGCCCCGACCACCGTGCCGCCAGCTCGCCGCCAGCAGCTCCAACCTCCTCCAGGCCGGCCCCTTCACGCCCTGCCTTCTCTTCTTTATCCCCCTGCTTCTCTCCCTCTCTAATCTCTCTCTCTCTCTTTTGCTCCCAGGGAACCGAACGAAGCTCCGTCGTGGAACGCCCTCTTCATCGCCGGAGATCCTCGAGCTGACCGGAGCCGTGGGCGAGCTCCTCCACCGTTTCCCCCTGCCTTTTTCCCTTGCGTCTCTGTTGATTTCCCCCGTCCTGTCGTTGTTTTGTTGCACAGGAGAGCAGCCATGGCCGTGGGCAACGAGCTCCTCCGCTCGCGTCCGTGACATCGTCAGCCCGTGGGCCCCACCTCCTGCCGCGTCCGTCGTCTGCCTCCTTCCCCGCGCCGAGACCCGCTGCCATCGCCCTCTACTTCCCCTGCATCGAGCATGGCTCGATCCGGTCAGGCGCGTTGACCGCGCCCGCAGCGCGTCGCTTCCGCGTGGCCTCGGGAGCGCCAAGTCCCGCAGCAGCCCGCAAGGCCCAGCCGGCGTGCCCCAGCACCCTCTCCACGGTTCTGGGCTTGGCCCATGGTGAGAGACCCCCAAGACGCACCCAGTGCTCCTGTCGGGCCAGCCAGATTCGGCCCATATCATGTTTTTTTCCAGCGTCTACGAATTTATCTATTATCCAGTGAGTTACAGAATTGCAGAAAACCCCCCAAGCAACATGCATATAATAACTCACAATTCGTGCATCGGTTTAAAATGATTTATATATGGAACTTGCTTAAAATTGTGTCTAGTTTCATAATATGCAATTTTCATCCATGGTTAAAATGATTAAATTGCTGTTTGTGAAAATTTGCTCCTATGCCATGCTAAAATGATTTAATTCATAACTAATTAGCCGTAGCTCCAAATTTAATAAACTTTATATGTAAATGGGGTAGAATTTTGCCTAGTTTAACATGGTGACCTTTATTTGCATGTTAAACAACTCTAAAATTGTGTTTAGGGCAGAACAGTACCAAATCTAAAATATGCTATGGGGGTTTACCGGAATTGTTGTTCGTTGCTTCCGGCCTCATTTAAACTTGACTAGATAGGTAGTTTTACTTTGCTTCACCCTCTTGCCATGTTTAACAACATTTAATATTGTTGGGTACATAAACGAGATCGAACTAAATAATTGATGTGGTGCTCCATCAATATGCAACTCGTTGCATATTGAGCTCCACTTAATTTGTAGGATTGTTTGTGCATTTTGCCATGCCATGTATCATTAAACCGGACATGCATCATACTTGATTGTGCATCATGCCATGTTCATGTCGTGGTTGTTTACTATGTTGTGTGTTTCTTTTCCGGTGTTGCTTCTTCGGGTTAGTTCTGATAATGTCGCGTTTGTGAGGAACCGTTCGTCTACGTCCGTTTGTCTTCTTCATGGACTCGTTCTTCTTCCTTGCGGGATCTCAGGCAAGATGTCCATACCCTCGAAATCACTTCTATCTTTGCTTGCTAGTTGCTCGCTCTTTTGCTATGCCTATGCTGCGATACCTACCACTTGCTTATCATGCCCCCCATATTGTTGAACCAAACTCTAACCCACCATTGTCCCTAGCAAACCGTTGATTGGCTATGTTACCGCTTTGCTCAGCCCCTCTTATAGCGTTGCTAGTTGCAGGTGAAGATTGGAGGCCGTTCCTTGTTGGAACATCTTTTATTTACTTGTTGGGATATCATTATATTGCCATGTTATCTTAATGCACCTATATACTTCGTAAAGGGTGGAAGGCTTGGCCTTATGCCTAGTGTTTTGTTCCACTCTTGCCGCCCTAGTTTCTGTCATATCGGTGTTATGTTCCCGGATTTTGCGTCCCTTACGCGGTTGGGCTATAATGGGAACCCCTTGACAGTTCGCCTTAAGTAAAGCTCTTCCAGCAATGCCCAACATTGGTTTTACCATTCGCCACCTAGCCTTTTCCTTTCCCTTGGGTCGGCCAGCCCAAGGGTCATCATTATTTCCCTCCCCCCGGGCCAGTGCTCCTCTGAGTGTTGGTCCAACTGAGCGATGTCCGAGGCTACCAGGGGCAACTCTGGGCTGGCTTACCCGACGTCTTGCTCATCTGAGTGTGCCCTGAGAAAGAGATATGTGCAGCTCCTATCGGGATTTGTCGGCACATTCGGGCGGTGTTGCTGGTTTAGTTTTACCCTGTCGAAATGTCTTGTTGTACTGGGATACCGAGTCTGATCGGAATGTCTCGGGTGGAGGTCTATTCCTTCGTTGACCGTGAGAGCTTGTGATGGGCTAAGTTGGGACACCCCTGCAGGGATTTGAACTTTCGAAAGCCGTGCCCGCGGTTATGGGCAGATGGGAATTTGTTAACGTTCGGTTGTAGAAAACCTAAAGTCGAACTTAATTAAAATGAATCAACTGCATGTGTAACCATGATGGTCTCTTTCCAGCGGGGTCCGGGAAGCGAACACGGTTGTTGGAGTTATGCTTGACGTAGGTTGTTTTAGGATCACTTCTTGATCATACTTTTATCGACCGTGCTTTGCCTTCTCTTCTCGCTCTCATTCGCGTATGTCAGCCACCATATATGCTAGTCGCTTGCTGCAGCTCCACCTCATACCTTTACCTTACCCATAAGCTTAAATAGTCTTGATCGCGAGGGTGCGAGATTACTGAGTCCCCGTGGCTCACAGATACTTCCAAAACCAGCTTGCAGGTGCCGATGAGTCCGTGCAAATGACGCAACCAAGCTCAGGAGGAGCTCAATGAAGATCTTGTCCTTTGTGTTGTTCCGTTTCCAGTTGATCAGTAGTGGAGCCCAGTTGGGGTCGATCGGGGACCTTTTCTCGCATTTGGGGTTCTTCTTTTATTTTGGCTCCGTAGTCGGGCCTTGATTGTATCTGATTGATGTAATGCTTTATTCATGTAATTGGGTGAAGTGGCGATTGTAAGCCAATTATGTATCTCTTTCCCTTATTATATTACATGGGTTGTGTGAAGATTACCTCACTTGCGACATATGCCTTCAATGCGATTATGCCTCTAAGTCGTGCCTCGACAAGTGGGAGATATAGTCGCATCGAGGGTGTTACATGAAGGTCCGATCCGCCTGTTTAGATGGTCTGCTCTTGTCTTGTGATCTGAGGGGAGAAGAAAGCCATTGGCCTCAATTATATTTGCATGTGAGGGGAGCGATCCTTTTGGTAGATGCAGAGTATAGATTAGATATTCCACAAAACTCACCACACGAGTATACTACCTATATCCACAAAATTCACCACACGAGCATACTACCTATGTCCAAATGTGGGTGTGATACTTTCGACATGAAACATGAATATCAGGTTGGGAGTTTGGAGTTTAATCAAATAACGCAGCAAGGCGATCATCGGTACGGATGCACCTTTGAGGCGGCAAGGAGAGCTTCTCAAAGGCAGTACACATGGCTTATTACTGCTTGTATGTGAGTACGCAGATGTGGCGTCTATGGATAGAGGGTTAGGGGCGCAACGCAAGCGGCAGTAGGGGATACACAACCTGATTTGATTTGGTCAATCACGGGAAATGGGAGAAGGCCTAGGGGTGCAAAGTTTGGATCGGTGGGTTGGTAGCGTTAGGCATAATAGAGATCAAACCTTTTTCATAGGCGTATGTAGGTTATTTCCTTGAAGCATTTTATCAAAATAGTGTAGGTGGGTAATATCTCTCAACTTAAATGTGAAGGGGAGATATTATTTCCTTGTAGAGGACGAGGAATACATGGCGTACCGCTACATATGCAACCATGATTTTTTGTGGATGGTTACGAGAGAACCTGAAATATACCATGGACCGAACCATGGGCACATGAAGTTCCAACACCGAAGGGTAAGGAGATGGGCCCGCGTCATTTACATCGGGAATATGCGACCTTGATTCTTTGTGGATGGTGATGCCAAGACTATAGGATAAGGTGGATCCGGACACATGAACAGATGAAGTGCCTAACACGAAGTAGGTTGAGGAGCTGGACCCAAGTCATCTACACCGCAAATTGGTCGAAGGTGTGCCGCGAATGATAGATGTACTTGAGGGCGGAGAAAGCCTGTGAAAAGAACATACGGTTGCTCGATGATGACACATGTCTTGAGAGGATGGCGAGAACCCTAGATATGGTTAAGGCACGCCACGAGAACATCACACCGGTCGCGAGATTCTCAGTGGTGTGCGGCAACCGAAGCCAAAAGGGCACCCCCGCAAGACCTTGAAACGCCAGAGCGGTGGGCGCACAAGCAATGGTGAGGAAAATCACATAAGGTAATAAGCAAGGACATCCTGATCAGGGCTCCATTGCCAAGCTTATGTCCACCACTGCGATTCAGACAAACTTTCAACTGGCGTCTCTGTCTTCTCAAGATTTCCACGGTCCCATCAGGATGTATATATGTACTTTGTTTATTTTGAAAATTAATATATCACCAAAGAAATTGTAATACTTGTCATTCTTTTAATTACTTAGTAGTTTGCATGATAGACTCAATCTTATATTTACTAATTAGAGGCACCAAATAAGCGACCACGTTAATCCTCAAAAACTAAGAATATTATCCATCCGATCTCCATATTAAGTATCTGTAGCCGTCCATTGGACAACTCAAGAGTCCTGGGTTACTATCCCACGTCATGCTCCATGTAATGTGGAAAAAAAAAATCTCCTTGGCCAAATCCATCCCACGTCATGCTCCATGTAATGTGAAAAAAATCATCTCCCTGGCCAAATTCTTCCTCCCCCGATCTATCATGTGAGGCACTTGCGCATCATCCACAAATCCCTAGCGCAAATCCATCCCACGTCATGCTCCATGTAATGTGAAAAAAATCATCTCCCTGGCCAAATTCTTCCTCCCCCGATCTATCATGTGAGGCACTTGCGCATCATCCACAAATCCCTAGCGCTGCTCTTCCAGGTCGTCCTCCTCCTTCCTATCTTTTGCTGTCTTAATGCAAAACGATTCCGTGAGATCCTTGTGATCCTCTTCATCTTCACGTAGAAATCTGAACTGTCCCAACCACGCTGCAGATCTGTGGTCCGTCTTGGACAAAGAGAAGGTCCTTTCAATCTCCACAGATGCCATGCCCCAACCAAACCGCAACCCATGATAAATGATATTGTTGAGAAGGAGGCGCTACCTAAGTCTGATCGGACATATGCCATTGTTGGGGAAGCTACAAGTCGAAGAACTATGGTAGACTGATTGCAGGTAATTAAGGAGCTAGCAACGATCCAGTAGGTTTTTGTTATTAGGAATTTTTATGTAGTGCGACTTGATCTCAAAGAACAAGTACACCATTAGAGTTTGTTTTGGAGGATTTTGATGATGTGCGCTTAGTTACAGACTTATCTAAATACGTATAACTAGGATGGACAATATTTGTAGGAGCCATACAATCCAATTAGGGGATTCAGTTTGTCAAAGATGTTTCCACATATCCCTAGCGTGCTCTTCTAGGTTGCCCCCTGCTTCCTATCTACGGTCTTCAAGTAAAGCGATTTAATGAGTCTCTTGCTGCAGAAATTTCAACTGCCACAAGAAGGCTGCAGAATTGCGGTTCATCTTGGCTGAGGTGTCATACAATCCAGTTAAGGGATTCCATTCATTGAAGATGTGGCTGTACTTTCGCACAACAAACTCAAGCACATCTTCTTATGTTCTTAGAAACTGGATGAGTTGTTTTGGAATTTCTTTGGTCTACTCCTCTATGCTTCTTATTGGGAAAGTTAGTATGCAAAAGTTATGCCCATCTTCTTAAATTCGGATGTAACTTTTCGAGTAGATGATTTTTCATATAAAAAACTTTTTCATCCGAGTTAGTATGCAAAAGTTATGCCCATTTTTACAAATTTCAGAGAGATTTTGCAAATAAAGTCAAAATTCACATTGCAAATTTTCCCAACAACTAGACCACATATCACATGGGAAACTTATTTTCTTTTATTTTTTTGACATTTCCATTATTTTCTTTTATTTTTTTTTAAACTGAAAAGGCGATCCTACGGGGGGTAGAGTTTGAAAAATGGGACCTTTAGTTACGGTTCGTGGCGAACCGGGGACTAAAGGTCTTCAACCCCATTATCCCGGTTCGTGCCTCAAACCGGGACTAAAGGTCTAATCTTAGTCCCGGTTTTGAGCACGAACCGGGACCAATGGTTGGGGGCAGGGACCGAGGCCATTGGTCCCGGTTCATCCCACCAACACGGGACCAAAAAGTCCAGATGAACTGGGACCACGGCCCCACGTGGCCCGGCTGGCCCCCTGGGCTCATGAACGGGACCAATGCCCCCATTTGGTCTCGGTTCTGGGACTGAACCTGGACTAATGCTACACCCGGGCTGGACAAAAGCCCTGTTTTCTACTAGTGAGTCCATATTGTGTTTATGCCTCCATGTCGGCAAAGAGTCAGTATCAATCTCCTAAACAACAATTGCGGCACAGTGAGTGGGGTACATCACATCTCCAATAAATATTGCCAGCAGTTTGTCTACTACCTCCATTTGATATGCGCTATGTTGCTACTATGCTAGCGCCTCTGCAGTATTTCTGTGAGCTACTTCAAAAGCCAGCATATATGCTGATTTGACCGTGAAGACGCCGAGCTTCCCCGGCCCCCATGCAATCACATCCTCACCTAATCTTGGAGATGCCCGTATCTTTAAGATTTCTTCCACATCAGCTGATAAGAAGTACTGCTGAAGAATACCAAGTTCCAAGAACCATTATCATTTAGCAAGTCGGACACAAAACGAATGCGACATCTTCCCTGCAGCGACACGGTTTGTATGAAAAGGGCCTTGGAATCCAGTTATCTCTCCCCTTTGTTGGTAGTCAGAGTCACTAGGACAACTAACTGTGTTAGCATCTAGAGTTGTAACAAGCCACAGTCCGCCTATCTTGGTTGCGCAGCGATGATGCTACCATCTCCTACTACAAAGTACACGCCTTACACCGGAACCGCCGCACCATATGACATCTATTCCGTAGGCAACCACGTGGTGACTGGGCATGAGGCCATGGCTGAGGCCGCCTACCAACCACTTCTCCGATGTGCTCGGAAGTGCCACGGAGCATGACTCACGCTTGATCTTCGTGTTTTGCGTGTTCAACACAATGCTACCTCCGTGCGGTGGACCTAGGCCTCTTCGACGCCTTACCACTCGGCACGCGGCTCGAGTATATCGCTATTACGCGGACGATGTTGTCATCTTTTGTCACCCGATAGCCACGACATTACCACCGTGGTGAACCATCCTGCACATATTTCGGGCTTCATACAAAACTTCGCCAGTGTTCTGCCACCCCGGATCCGTGCGATGATGACAACAACATGATGATCACATTCTGAGATGCAGTGCCCCATAGCCCAATTCCCCATCACATACCTCGGGTTGCCTCTCTCTGTCTGCAAGGCCTCCACGACTAGCTTGCTCCCGATCATCGACAAGCTCGGCCACAAGCTCTCCACTTGGCATGCTTCCATGATGTCCAACGGGCAACGGCGACGCCTTGCCTCTCGTGGCATCACGTACTTAGTGCTATCCGAACATACTTCCTCTACCGCCTTTGCTTCTCAACCAATCCATCCTCAAGAAATTCAACCGCATCATCCGCGGATTCCTTTGGGCGGGACGGATTCCTTGGGTGGGAGGCACCGAAGGCAATGGGGGTCAGTGTCGTGTTAACTGACAGCAAGTTTGCCGGCCAATCTCTCTTGGCGGTCTTAGCATCAGGGACATTCAAAAGACCGGCATCACCCTCCGTGCGTGGTTCCTTTGGTTACAGTGCACCGACCCCTTGCGACCCTGGAGCCACTTACACATACCTCACGACCCAGACGTGACTGTCATCTTCGGCGCGTCTATGACCTGGGATCTTTGGTCCGGCGTCACCTGTAGATTCTGGTCCGACCACTTGATAGAGGGTAGATCCGTGGCTGAGATCCCCCCAGTCCTCGCCTCGTCCCTCGACGCCGATGCAAGACTCGCACCGTTCGCGAGGGCCTCCACCTTAGAGCCTGGGTGCAAGAGATTCATGGAGCACTCGGACCGACGGCCATGTTGCAATATGTTGATCTTGAGCGTCGTGTGCACCACATTGACCAGATGAGCCGGATACACTCAAATGGCGCTGGACCGCCTCCGCTATGAAATGTCTATGATGGGAGAATTTAAATTCTTCTTAGGTCTTCAAATTCTTCAACAGCGCAATGGCATCTTCATATTTCAGGAGAAATACCTCAAGGATGTATTGTGGAAATTCGGCATGAAAGATTGCAAAGGCGTCAAAATCCCTAGGCCCACAAATGGCCATCTATGCACTGATGAAAATGGTATTGACTTTGATCAAAAGGTATACCGCTCCATGATTGGTTCTTTATTGTATTTATGTGCATCTAGGCCAGATATTATGCTTAGTGTTTGCATGTGTGCCCGATTTCAACCTACACTGAAGGAATCACACCATAAGGCTGTGAAGCATATTCGTCGTTATCTAGCTCACACACCAACACTTGGATATGGTATCCCCAGGGCTCGGCTTTTGATCTCATTGGGTACTCACTCTGACTATGCTGGTGATCCTGTGGACCGCAAGTCAACATCAGGCACATGCCATTTCCTCAGACGATCCTTGGTCTGTTGGTCCTCGAAGAAACAGAACCGCGTATCACTGTCTACTGCTGAAGCTGAGTACATTGATGCTGGTTCTTGCTGTTCTCAATTGCTATGGATGAAGCAAACCCTCAAGGACTACGACGTTAATGTAAAGAATGTGCCTCTCTACTGTGACAATGAGAGTGCCATCAAGGTTGCTCATAACCCACTTCAGCAGTCGAAGACAAAGCACATTCAGATTTGTCATCATTTTCTTCGTGATCATGTATTGAAGGGCGACATTTCTATTGAGCATGTGAAGACTGGAGAACAGCTAGCCGGTATCTTCACAAAGCCTTTGGATGAGAAGAGATTTAGCAAGTTGTGGTGTGAGCTAAATATCCTAGAATCTTCGAATGTCCTTTGAAAAGGACACACATCCTAACACTTGTGCAAAGTTGATGACTTAGACGTGCAACACACGAAGAAACGTTTTTCTTCATTCAATGAAGATTAACACTCTAAGTGTGAAGAAATTAACGAAGAATTTGATTCTCAGAGCCCTTCGACAATTGTACATGGTGTTTGAAATCATCATTCTTATACGGTGGGTCACGCCACCACCAAAAGTTGAAAATCTTGAATTTGAGTTTTTACTCATTTTTGAATTTCCTCAGTTGTTCAAATTCTTCAACTTTTCGATGTCTTCACTCTTTCCATTGTTGTTCTTCATTGGCTATATATATATATATATAGGGTGGGTCTATTATGATAACACCCTTTAAGACCCTTATTCTGCTAACACCCAGCTTATTCTGCTAACACTACCTACCTCACCGTAGCTACAGACTAACCCAAAAAAACAACTGGACCAAACTGCTCGCGCAAAGGGAAAACCCAGCCCACCTTATCTTCTCATACCCACTCCCCCCAATTCCCTCTCTATCTCTCCCGCAACCTCCCTTGCGCGGACGCCGCCAAACCACCACCTCCCCTGTGCCGCCGCGCCGCGACCTCCTCTGCGCCGCCGCGCCGCAACCTCCTCTGTGAGGCCGAGTCCGCTCCCCGGCTACTCCCGATCCGCAGCTCCCCCCATCGCCCCTGCCTTCCTCTACGCGCCGCCGCTCCAGGTCGCGGCCACCACGTTCCACCACCAGCAGCACATCCGTACGGTGGTAGTGCGGCCCCGCTTCCGTTCCTCCATGGCCGACCCCCTACCTCCCACCTTCTCCCTCCCGCCCCGATCGACAACCTCCATCGCCGCCCCGGTCGTGTTGCCCCTCCCGACCCCGCGCCACCGGATCCGGGCAACCACGCCAGCGTGCCCTTCCACGAGCTTTCCCATCGCGACCCTACCACGAGCTACTCCAGCCCGACCCTGCTTCTTCAACAATGGCACGGTGGCAACTCCCCTTAGTTCTCTCCTGCACCGGGGTCGCGAGCTCCGTTCACGGGCTCGCCGGATCTCGTGATTGGGGCGCTGGCGACGTGCTCTCCTACTCCACAGCGCCCCTCCTCTACTTCAGCTCCTGTGCCTGTGCCTCTCATGGACTCATCGGCACACAGGCCGCGCTGGATCCACGCTGGTTCGAGGCCCCGACGGCCTCCTCTTCCTGCTAAGTCGCCGAGATCCGTCGGGGTATCAAGTTGTTTTGTCGGCCCAATACTCCTTCTACCTTCCCTTGCCGGCGGTCGTGCAACTTCGATGAACACCGCTACTCGCGCTCGGATGACGACGGCGCAGTGGCACTGCAGTTCGCTCTGCAGGGGATCCGTTGATGCGGCCATGGAGTTCGGCCCACAGGTGCATGAAGTTATCTTGCCCCCTCCCACAGTTTACCCTTCCGCATGAGCCCCATGCTGTAGTCCATTGGGAAGAAGCTCATGGTGCGGATGTGCGGATGCTCAGTGACAGTGCTGGTGCGTTTTAGATTTTGTTTTTCTGCAATTTGTAGGCGACGCTGGAGCCTTGCAGTTCATTGGCTCGGGGGCGAGCAGTGGAGAGGACACACGTGCGTGCAGTTCCCTGTCCATTGAAAATGTAGAAGCCCATCTTGCTGCAGTGTATGTGAGCATATGGCCTGCAAGTGCTGCTCTTTTCCCAGATTGAAAACATTGCGATGTGGTTGGCTGTCCATCGACGTGCACTTCGCTTTGGGGGGCAGTACGTTCTTTTTGGACGTGCACTTCGTTCGGCCCGAGCGGCATGAAGCTCCGTTTGCGCGCATGTGTGGCTCGACTAACTAGTTTGTGCAGTTCGCATGATACCTTTATTATGTGATGCCTCCCTAGTTGCTGGAGTTCACTTCTTTGTATTTATTGAAACATCATGTAGTGCACTGTGAAACTCTCTGTTGTTCACTTGTAAAAACAAATAGCGGTTCCCTTTGTAAAAAAAAGTGCAGCCCCTTAGTGGTTCACCTTGTAGAAAATGAGAAAGAAATCCCCATGGGAGGTTCACTTCTTTTTTCTAATGCAATTTGTTTTGTTTGTGGGATGATTGAAAAAAGAAGTTCACTCCACTTGTTTAGCAGCTCATACCCCTTTGTATGAAATGCAATTTGTTTCGTGTGTCTCAAAATCAGTCGACTACATCAACACGTGCAGTGCGTTTGGTTTTTGGATGTGGTTCATTTTTTAGAGTGATGTTGTTCACTTGTGCCGAACATGAAAGCGCAAAAAAAATTAGCAAAACAATAAAAATAGTAATGCGGTTCACTACGATATATGATGTGGTTCGCTTGCTCGCGTCTCTGCGGTCCACTCTTGTTCATAAAAAATTGAAAAAAAACATCAAAAACTCGTCCGAGAAAAATTTACATCCGACAAAGGAAACCATGAAGTTCACTTGCCTGTCTGATGCAGTGCGGTTTCGTCCGATGCAGTGCGGTTTTCTGTCGAATGACGTTCACTCACCGATTTGGGTGTCGCAAAAAATAGTGTCCGCATTTTCGTAATTTTAAAATTGCTTTTAAACCATAAGGAATTAGAGAGAGTGTTCTACATGAAAAAGTTGCGTCTCGTCGATATCTTTCCAATGCCATATCATTTGAATCATTTTGACAAGCAGTTTGTAAAAATTTCGCAAAAAACGACCGCTGCCACTCATCGTCCGCCACACCATTTTAAAAATTAACTTAAAACCGTAGGGAATATCGAAACCATTTCTACATATGAAAGTTGCGCCTTGTCCATAGCTTTCCAACGACATATTACACGCCTCATTTCGATAAACGGTTCAAAAACTAGAGTGAAAACAGTATCAAAAATTGCAAAAATTTCAAAAAACGTAATTTCGTGATTTAGTAAATTTGAAACTGCTCTTAAACCGAAACGAATTAGAGAAAATAATAGATATGGAAAAGATGCGCCTCAACGATATCTTTCCAACAGCGTATCATTTGCTTTATTCTGATGAGCGATTTTGAAAAAATCATGAAAATACGCTCGCTGCCACTCGTCATCCGCAACACCGTTTTTGAAAGTGCTCTTAAACCGCGAGGATCTCGAAAAGTGTTCAACATGGCAAAGTTGCGCCTAATCCATAGCTTCTCCACGGTATATTACACACGTCATTCCGATAAACGGTTAAAAAATTAGAGCGAAAAAACTACCGAAAATACACAGCGTGTAGTTTTTTCGACACGAAGTTCACTCGCCTGAGTACTGCAGCACACTTGGTTCAAACAATGACGTGCACTTGCGTTGAGCGTGCACTTCGGAAGTGTTATCAGAATAACTATTCTGTTAATATTAGCATAATAGACCGACTGTATATTATTCTGTTACGCGTAACAGGATATTATTCTGTTACCCTATGGTGAATTCAAGTGGTTGAACGGATGCTTTCTGTTCCTGTTAAAAATCGTCTTCTTTAGTTCAAAAGTTTTTGCAATTTTTTTTATCAAAACAGGGCGTGTAATATATCATTTGAAAGCTCTTTACATCCACATTACAATCTTATAATTTGCTTTTGCAAAAAAATTAAGATTTACGAGCAGTTTTGAAAAAACCGTTTTTTTTTTCAAACCGAAAACCCGAATCGTATTTTGGACTTAATTTTCAAATGGTTTGTCGGAATTGAGCAAATGAGATGGCATTGGAAAGCTTGTGAAAATCCGCATCTTCTATATTTCTACTGTTTTTTCAAATTCTATATGATTTAAAAGTAATTTGAAAAAGAGTGAAATTCTAGGCGAAATGTTTTTTCACTGTTTTTTTGCAAATGGTTTGTAGGATTGACACAAATGATATGGTGTTGGAAAGCTATGGAAAATGCACAAATTTTGCGTATAGAAAGTTTTTTCTAATTCCTTACGGTTTAAATACGAATTCAAATACGGTTAAAATTGATTTTGAACGTGTTTTTTAAAAAGTTTGTCGAAATGGGGAAAATAATATACCATTGGATAGCTATCGAAAATGCAAAACTTAGTCATGTTGGAC
Source organism: Triticum urartu (assembly GCF_003073215.2). NCBI lineage: Eukaryota > Viridiplantae > Streptophyta > Magnoliopsida > Poales > Poaceae > Triticum > Triticum urartu. The sequence continues at coordinate 231,402,637 of NC_053022.1, forward strand.
GTTTTCTCTACTTCGCAACCATTTAAGAGTAATCTTCAATATGGCATGACGGATCCTGCTGTTTTCTCGTCTGAAAAACAGATTAGTCGTACTGATATATGTGTATGTTTGTACTGAGCTATTTTTTATAGAGTAATTTTAAATGGTTCCGAAAAAATGTTCTTATACTGATGCTTGCATGGTTTTGTACTAAACGTGTTTTCACTAACTAGACTTTGCTCTGTTTTTTCGTGAGACCCATCATGCTGTTTTTTCGTGAGAAAAAACAGAGTACTTGTACTGATCTACGTGTGTGTTTGTACATGTATTCTTCGAAGAGTAATTTTGAAAGGTTCCGAAAAAAGAGTACTTGAACTGATGTCTGTATGTGGTTGTACTGAGCGTTTTTTCACAGACTAGACTTTACTCTATTTTTTTTACCGAAAATTGTTTCATCAATTGTTCGCAAATGATAGTACGAACTAAGATATGTGTTGGTTTGTACTGAGCATTTGTTTCATCATTTGTTCGCAATTGATAGTACGAACGGAGCTTTGTTCATTTTTATACTGAGCATTCTTGTCAGTGCCAGGATCTCCGGATTTATGTTGTTTTGTTCTGCGAACTTCCTCAAAATTTTATTGGTAAATCACACCATTTTTTTTCTTTTGCTAAATTTTTGTCCTCTGAACTTGTGACCTATGGAGTTTGTACTGATATGAATCGTTTTGCTGAACCGCCACAATTTTTTGTGTATTGAATCACTATATAACTTAGAACCAAATTGTTTTTCTTAACATATATTTGAATTGTTTCTATATGTACATTGAATTGGGGAAGAGTAGCAATAGTTATACATACTTTATGGATAGTAATACATGAATTTCTTGGTAAACTGAAGAATGTACTCTGGACCGTAATACATGTCCTCTCGAGTTTGTACTGATGTGAATCCTTTTGAACTTGCTCTCGACGGTAATACATGCCCTCTCGAGTTTGTACTGATGTGAATCCATTCGAACTTACGTGGCTTACATCATTGAACGGACTCTATTCTTCTCACTACCACCATTGTTATGTCCATTTCTTTTCGGACTTGCATGGCTTACATCGTTGAACGGGCTTAGGTGGATATGTACTAATGAACTACTGTGATTTGTAGCTCTCAGGAAATGGAATCCTTTCTTTCCCTGTTATTCTGAATACCAAACAGCAAAAAATCAGTTCTCATGTGCACGAAAAAATATATATGTACCCCTAAATTTTGCAGCTATTTTGTCCTCTTTCATTTTGAAAAAAACATACAAAAAGCAAAAGCACAAACTATACAAAAGGTTTTAGACACCAAACCAGTAGAGAATTAAAAATAGGCATCAGGCAGCAACTTGCTAAACATAGCACGAGTCATATACATACGCATTTCATCCCATTATACTTCTCCACCCGCATGGAAAGTGAGAGAACCTCCCTACATGCATATACAGGCATCAAACTCCCTCTGTACCTGAACTATATTTTTGTTTGATATATATTGTGAACTCCTCTCGTCGATGTGCATGAACCTGCCGTGCAGAGAGATGAAATGTAGTCATCAGTCTAGCTTCATTCAGCTAGAGAGAAACATGAAAAAATGTTCAGTTTTTTGGACGGCTTTCCTCTTTTTCTTTGTCCAATTCTGCGCCACGACTGCCACCATCCTGCATGCAAGCTTAAAATTAATTGAAGCCACCAAACATGCACTTTCATGAGACTTTGCTACTATAAGTTAGCGAACATATCTTTTAGTATTAAACCAAAGGCACACTTATTACCCAGCACTCTTGTTCAGTTCAGAGCATCATCAATAAGATAAAGATACGAAAACATTAATCCAATATAGAACAACTGGATTGATTTGATTCAAATTTTTACTTTCAATGCATTGTAGGCAACAGCCGATCCAAGTCAGAACTGATGTGATTTATTCCATCGAACTGATATGAAAGTTTGTCTATACTGTTCTGTTTTTTAACACACACGTTTTGAACTATTCCCGCTTTTTCCATTATGAATTGATGACATAAGACATGTTGAACTGTTACACAAGAGCAAAATTCAGAAATACATAACAATGGTGTACTCAAAATATGTGCATTTTAAGGAACAAAACTTTCTGAACCTTCTATACGAAAAACTTCAACTATCAGTCCAAAGAGATTTGAAGTTAAACAATCATTTCCCTTACCGAGTGTTAAGAAAAACGAAACCAGAGATGACCTCGCCGGCAGTAGGAGTAGCGATGGTTGCCAAGGCGACGCGTTGGTACATGTACTAAACATCTGCTCAAACCTGTTGTAACATCTACTTCAAGCTTTTTCTAAATCATTGTTGGGAGTAGAGGGTTTTAAAAGAAAATACAGAGTGCCAAAGAAAGAAAGGAACGACCTGTTTATCTAAAGGACTGTGATATTTGGCACACGTGTGCCATATAAGCAAAACTGCCACACCTCTATTTCTTTCATTTTAAAGTACCATACGATCCCTCGTTCTTTGACCCCGCCTCTTCCCAAATTACCCCGCAGGCTCGCCTGAGAAACCTTCTTCTCCCGCACATCTCGGGCGCTTACCCCCGAGAAAACTGCCACTTCTTCACGTCTACCACATGATTTCTCCTCAGGACAAAGTTACCATGATATTCATATGAAAGTTATCAGGCCTGTGTTGCATAACTTACCGTACTATTTACATAGAACGTATCAGGTACTATGCTTCAACAACTACACCCTTTCAAAGTTACCACTGTGTTTTGTACACAAGTTATAAGGTCTTCGATGTGTAAAATACCGTGGTACTTACACATAAGTTATCAGGGTATATGTACATCAACCTCCCCCCGGTCAAAGTTACCATGGGGGATTGTACATGAGTTACCGGGTCTACGGTTCGTATATTATCATGGTACTTGCACCTAAAAACATGGGTGTGTTTCGGTAGCTTTTCTCATAAGTCAAAAATTACCATGATGTTTTTGCGTAACTTATCACGCCTATAGCACGTGTGCCCCTCGTGACACTAAACATTATGTGACTTTCCCGTGGCACGCCATGTGTTGTGTTCATCCAAGAGGCCCACACGCGAGGCAAGTGTATGTTTTTAACAACTTATATATTTTCCTTTGGTAAAAAAGTTATCATCATGTTTATATTGCAAGTTATTGGTTATGCGGTGCTTATATTATCATGTTATTTACACAAAAATTATTGGGGATGTTTTGAACAACTTTTTCCCGAGGCAAAAAGTTATCATGGTGATTCTAGGTAACCTATCAAGCCCGTAGTGCTTAAAATATCATGCTATTTACGTAAAATTTATCAGGGATATGTTTCAGCAACAAATTCCACCCCCCCCCATGGGTCAAAAATTTATCATGGTGTTTAGTTATCGCAGTGCATATGTTTTCATACTATTTACACATAAAAATGCCAGGGGAGGGAGGTATACTACTGTGCTATTTACACAGAAGTTACCGGAGTATCTTAAAAAAAATTCCCTACGGTCAAAGTTACCATGGTGCTTCTACCTCAGTTATCTGATGTGCGCTGCGTATATTACCATCTATTTACACATAAACTATCAGGTATCTTTTCACATTTTTTTCCCCAATGGTTAAAGTTACCACGATGTTTGTATCTAAATTATCAGGTCTATGGCGTGAATGTTATCGTACTATTTACAGAAATTACCGGAGGGCAGGTTCAACAAATTTATTCCCAATGATCAAAGTTACCACGATGCTTGAAACAAAAAGTTGCTAACGTATTAAAGGCAAAAACATGTCAAAAACAGTATTACCCTTAGAATGTTCAACAATGAGTATCATAGGTGAGGTGGTTAGCTCCCTTTTTTAATTACCTGCAGACCAGAGATCAAATCCTAGTCTAAGCATTATTTTTGCTGAAAATCAAGAAGGCATGTGGGGCCATAAATGACGATTACGAAAATTAGGAAGGCACAAGCGGGAGAGAATTGATGACATTGGATGCGTGTGGCAGTTTCACAATCTGCCACACGGTTGCCATATACATATTTCGTTATCTAAATAGTGTGTGGAATTGTTTATACGGATGAACAAAACATTACTTGAAGTAGAGGTTCTGCCAAAAGAAAGAAAGAGCATCTTGCAGGTTCAAGTTTGAGTAGTTGAGCCAGACAATTTACCGTAGGCATTGTATGTAATAATAATTTAATTATTTTCATAGGAGTACAACTCATAGTATCGGCATGGAGGTCGTGAACAAAAGCAAAAGTATCCTTAATTTTTTATTAGTGACTGTAATTTTCCTTATAAAGAACATACTACTCTCGTGTAAACCCATCCCTCTACATATGTACTGTCAGTTTTTTGCAAATCGAACAAATTGCGTATGTAGCAAGTGCTAGTATCTTGAAATGCAGTTATGCGTATGCCCCTAAGAGTAGGTGAATAGAAAACTCGAACCAAAAATGGCTTTCTCCTAATAGTAATCGTGCTAGAACTCATTCAAAGCTGAAGTGAACTATAATTATAACCAGCCTTTGTCAATAGAAGTCCTACTGATCACAAATTCCTCTAATTTCCTCCAGACTCAAGATCAAGATGGTGGACAGTGCACGGATATTACAAAATTAACAATTCACAATATGAATTAAATATCACAAATTGCAAGGCACAAGTTTTGAGCACATACAATCTTCATTGGTAGGCAGCACTACAACTTTGGAGGTCAACACATTAGGCAAACTCTTTGGAATTAAGATAGTGAAAAGTAAATGTATGCGAAAGCAAGCTTCAGTTCGGTAAACCATCAAGCCCAGATTGCTGCACTCCGAATTTCCTTTAGAATCGTACGCTACCTTCAGTTCAGCAAGCTTTATGTTCAACAAGTGTGTAACAAAACAAGAATTGAACTGGAATAGAATTTGAAATTTGAACTGAAATACAATACGAAAACTAAACTGAGTGTACTTTCAGATTTTTACATGGGCATTAGTGCACGAAGCACCAATGAAATTGAACTGAAACAAACTTCAGTTCAGCAAACTTATATGAAGTTATATGAAGCATGCTTGAATGTGTTGACCCGAAGCATGCTTGTAGGAGAGTAGTGGCACTGGAAGGGGGCCTTTTGCTGAACTTATATGAAGTTATATGAACTTGTCTAACTTATATGGAACTTATATGAAGCCTTTTGCTGAACTTATATGAAGTTGACCAGACAAGATGATACCGGGGCGCATCAGAATATAGGAGAGTGGTGATGCAAGTCAGTCACCGGCTGGGTAATGAAGCGGGTGGTATGCGGCATGGAGACAACCAGAAAACGGGACATCCAGGGGTAGGGAGCGTCGTCGCTGAAGATCAGAGAGTGTGGAGCGCAGGCGTGCGGTGTCCCCCGGCCGGCACCGGAGACGAAGGAGATCGGGGATAGTGCACTTTTTTCGTTAGCCTGCAAGATGCTCAAGGACCAGGACAACATGTAGTTTCAGAATTATAGATTGTGGTCAGCTATAGGATGTTTCTGGGACCATGTTTTAGCTACGAGAGAGCAACAACATCACCATCATGAGAGAGAGGATGCAACATCAAAAATTCAGGAGAAAGATCAGAGCAGAGCAGAAGTAAATATGTTTTGAGGAGATGAACTGACCAGAATTTAAATGAACTCTCACTAGAAGTAATTTTTGTACTTCGCATGTAGTACTACATGGACTTGCTGTAAAATACATGGACCATCTAGTAATTTTGAAGTTAATTATATGATCATCTCAGGGAGCTCAAGTTGTACTGAAAGCTCAAGTTGGACTGAAACTCACTCGATAACTGAAACTCCTAGGGCAAGGGGTGGGATCCAGGGTGCTGCTAGCAATGAACTGGCCTGGGGTGGTGGCGTTGAACGGCCTGGAGTGGTGGCTGTGAACAGCCAGGGTGCTCCGGCGGCAGAGCCCCACCGGAGATGGTGATGCAAGCAGGAGGTCGGGAAGCAGTGGTGCCGGTGGTCGGGGTCGTCCAATGCACATGGCACACCAGTACAGGAAGTTGATTCATCACCCATCCACAGTTTTTTTCCTTTTTGGAATCCATTGAACTGAAAAAAGCTACATGTAAAAGCTACATGTGAGCTGAAAGTATGAAAATAACATATCTTTGAAAGAATAAAGAACTAGCTTTAACATATCTATGAAAGAATACACCTCCAAGGAACTATCTTTGAACATATCTCTGAAAGAATAGAGAGCATGCAAAGTTCAAGGAAAGAATAAGCAAAATGGCACACTAGTACGCAGTAGTACGAACGGTGTACGTTGTAGGCCTCGCTCACATGAAGTAAGAACGGTCGGTGACGATGCCTCATAAAGTCCATGTGGTGCAATCATAGTTGGTGGTGCAGGGGAGGAAGTAACCTTCTTTGATGGGGATTCCATCACACGCTTGTTCGTCATGTAGACGCGTCCTCTTAATTTCTGTTCAGCTATACAGGCAAGACGAAACAAATGATCGATAGAATATAGTCTTCATGCATTATTATGTCTTGTATATCATGGTTTAAACCTTTCCAAAATCGATTCAGAAAATCTTCTTCGCATTCTTCTAAGCCAGAACGAAACAAAGCAATACACAAATTGTCATAATATTCTTCAACAGTGATATTGTCTTCTGCTAAACGTTGTAATTTTCTAAGCAAATCACTGGCA
>NC_053022.1:231410326-231420929 GCF_003073215.2 Triticum urartu
TCACATATCCATAAATTGAGAAGCCACTTAGAATTTAGGTAGAGGTATAAATCAACAAGGTACGGATCAAGAACGAATACTCGGTAAGAAATCCCAATCTCAAACCAAATATCCGTGGAAGAAGAGCTAGAGCTACTTGAATTCCCACCTATGAAACTCCCGAACCTTTCCGGTTATGCAATCAGGTGTTGGGGATACAGGGGAAGCATAATATCTCACCCAATTCTAGCAAATCCTACATCTAGCTGTATCCATCCTTCAACACATAACCGAGAAAACTTCGGAAACCATCTACCTCAACCTTCGAAAAGCATCCGTTATACAAGTTATGGGGATACTCCCGAACTCCCGCCCCAGTACTGGGTGGCGTCGAGGTTATCTCACCAACGAACTGCATAAAAGAGATTTTCGATGTCGGCGAACTAAACTCAGGTATTCCAGAACTGCAACGATAAAATTATGATGACAACACCTCGGAGCTCAACTCCCCGGGACACTGCCACAAAACCCTTGACAGGAGGCACCTACACAATGTTCTCGTCACAAAACCATCGGAACGATTCCAAGATACCCGCGTGATCCTAAAAAAAAATTAGTGAAATTTGAGAAGAGAAGAGTCAAAACTCTACGTCAGGATGCCTTACCAGAGCGATGAGGAGACTGAGAAGTAAAAAGAATTCCTAAACTCTCTGATATATAATTCCTAAATGACTCAAAACATTTTTCTATACACAAGTCGGTCGCTAATAACGATCAAGCAATGGGGGCTCCTAAGGTCGGGGAAGGCTCTGATTACCAACTTGTAACGCCCTCGATGCGGCTATATCTCCCACGTGTCGAGGCACGACTTAGAGGCATAACCACATTGAAAGCAATGTCGCAAGTTAGGCAATCTTCACAACATCCCATGTAATATAGATAATAAAAGGGGAGATACATAGTTGGCTTACACTCGCCACGTCACACAAAGTACATAAATAGCATTACAACATTCAAACACTCATGGCCCGACTACGGCGCCAAAATAAAAGATAACCCAACATGCGACACGGTCCCGATCACCCCAACTGGGCACCACTACTGATCATCAGGGGAAGACACGTAGTATCATCGTGAGTCCTCGTCGAACTCCCACTTGAGCTCAAGCACGTCATCTGGAGCAGAATCATCAGGCCCTTCATCTGGTTTAATAGTAATCTGTGAGCCACAGGGATCTCGCACCCTCGCGATCAAGACTATTTAAGCTTAAGGTAAGGCAGGGTAAATATGTGGAGCTGCAGCAAGCGACTAGCATGTATGGTGGCTATCTTGTTCGCAAAAGAGAGCGAGAAGAGAAGGCAAAGAGCAAACGAGTAACTAAAGGACAACCTGCGCAAACATTACTCCAACACCATGTCCACTTCCCGGACTCCGCCGAGAAGAGACCATCACGGTAACTCACAATGTTGATTCATTTTAATTAGATTAAGGTTCAAGTTATCTACAACCGGACATTAACAAATTCCCATCTGCCCATAACCGCGGGCACGGCTTTCGAAAGTTCAAATCCCTGCAGGGGAGTCCCAACTTAGCCCATGACAAGCTCTCACGGTCTACGAAGGAATAGACCTTCTCCCGAGACATTTCGATCAGGCTCGGCATCCCGGTTCTTCAAGACACTTCGACAAGTTAAAACAAATCCAGCAACACCGCCCGAATGTGCCGACAAATCCCGATAGGAGCTGCACATATCTCGTTCTCAGGGCACACTCAGATTGTCTTAGGTACGGATAGGCCAGCCCAGAGTTGCCCCTGGTGGCCACCGGCAGCTGATAGGTGGACCAACACTCTGAGGAGCACTGGCCCGGGGGGGTTTAAATAAGATGACCCTTGGGCTCCGGAAACCCAAGGGAAAAAGAGGCTAGGTGGCAAATTGTAAAACCAAGCTTGGGCATTGCTGGAAAAGCTTTATTCAAGGCGAACTATCAAGGGGTTCCCATTATCACCCAACCACGTAAGGAACGCAAAATCCGGGAACATTAACACCGATATGACGGAAACTAGGGCGGCAAGAGTGGAACAAAACACTAGGCAAAAGGCCGAGCCTTCCACCCTTTACCAAGTATATAGATGCATTAAGATAACACGATAATATAGTGATAACCCAACAAGTAAATAATGTTCCAACAAGGAACGGTCTCCAATATTCACATGCAACTAGCAATGCTATAAGAGGGGCTGAGCAAATTGGTAACATAGCCAATTAACGGTTTGCTAGGACATGGTGGGTTAGAGGTTTGACATGGCAATTTGGGGAGGCATGATAGGCAAGTGGTAGGCATCGTAGCATAGGCATAGCAAAAGAGCGAGCATCTAGCAAAGCAAAGATAGTAGTGATTTCGAGGGTATGATCATCTTGTCTGCAAAGTTGTCAGAATTGACTGGATCCTCGAAAGCAAACTCAATGGGCTCCTCGTTAGCGAACTCGTCTCCGGCTCTACCCAAACAAGACAAACAAGCAAACGGAACACAATCAACCACGTGCAAACTCAAACAACATGATGCAAAGATGATATGCTATGCGGGATGCAATATGTGATGCAAATGCAAGATTTGACAAGGAATGCATGAACCTGGCCTCAACATGGAAATCCAAGTGTGCCACTGGAAAGATGAGATGAAATCGCTTGAAAACAATATAAAGAACACCGGAATCGGAGTTACGGTTTGGAAATGGCAAGCAATTCAAATATGGCACCGGTCTGCGATATACAGCAAGTAGCCATCTAAATGCAACAGGATGAACATGCTACAGCACTCAATCATGGCAACAAAATACATGGCAGGAACCAATTCGTGATGCTAAACAAAAGATGAACACTGAGCTACGGCCAATTCATCCATTAATAGGTTCAAACAAGCATGGCAAAAATGCATTTGGTAAACAGATTTCAGACTTAGTGAAATTAACACTTGTCTGGAATTTTAGATCAGGTAGCACACTTTGGAGCATGAAAACTATATGCTACAGGGCCTAAACATGGCAAAGTAAAGCATGGCATGGAGCTACTCAAAGAGCTTAACAAAAGTCCCTTAGTGACCTTGAGCCAAAAGGGATCAGAAAATACATTTGCAAGCATGTGAACATGGCAAAAACATATTCAGATCACAGACTTAGTGAAAAACTGGAGCATGCAAAAACAGATATCAAGTAGGCATGTTAACGAGCTCGATGCACTCACTACAGAGCATGTCATGACAATCTAAGCATACACCCATCAATAATACACATTATAAAAGCTACACATGGCAAGAACAATAGCATGGCATGCACGGATCAACTACAACATCCTCGGCAAATTCGCTAACAAGTAGACAATCTGCCCAGATTCACGAAATAGCAAAAGTAGAGCTCGATTGACTCAAGCTAGGGTGCTCCATAATTGCAAACAAAGACATGGATGGATAGAGCACTACAAGATTAACAAAACATCCTTACTGATCATCCTCAAAAGAGGTACGGATCACTAGGAAACAACATGAACATATTGCATATTGAGATAAACAGATCAAGGACTAAGTGGAATTGCTAAGTCCCTGAAATCAGCATTAACAAATGCACCATTTTGCAAGCTTGTGCTAGTCACCACACACATCACAAAAATACATGGATGGCACCACTGGAAAGATGACAAAGCATATAACAAAACTCATGAAGAGCTCAGGGGCATAACATGCACACAATAATCATGGCAAAAATGACAAATATCTATTTGGAGCAGCAGATCCGACAATTATCTCAAATAGCATTCTTCTAACAGCATTTCGGGCATCAAGATGAACTCAAATGAAAATGATGCAGTGAGATGAAATGATGTACTCTCTGAGACGAACATTTTGATATGCTATATGCCCAAAACGGAGCTACGGGTGCAAAGTTATAGCACGTTGAACATGGGCATATGGATCTGAGAACTTGAGGACTTAGAAGAAAATCACCACCCGCGGATCTAGGGTTCCTCGTGGGCACGCAGCCCGAGGTAATTCCGGCGAGGTCGCCGCGGCTTCGGCGAGCCCGATAGAGCGGCGGGGAGGCAGGGGAGAGTAGATCCGGCCTCCTCCAGCCGGATCCGGCGGCGAGGAGGGGTCCGACCACCGCGGGGTGGCGAGGAGGCACGAGGGCGGGTCCGGCGACGAGCATCCGCCGGCGGACGGAGAGCGGGGCGGCGGCCGGTGACCTGGGCGGCGGGGAACGGCGACCGGACGCGAGGAGGGCGAACGGCTCCCGGGCGATAGGCGGCGGTGGGTGCGCGGGCTGGGGAGGGCCCCGCGCGGGCCTGACGGGCCAGCGGCGCTGGCGGCGATGTGGGCACAGGCGGGACAAGTGGCAGCGCGGGATTGGCGGCGGCGGATCGGGCGGACGTGTCTGGCCCGATTCGGACACGTCCGGCGGCGAGGGGAGCAGATTTTAGGGTTTGGACGGGGAAGAAGAAGGAGATTTTTGGGGGGACTTTATATAGAGGTAGAGGGAGGTAGCAGAGTCCAAATGAGGTGCGGTTTTCGGCCACGCGATCATGATAGAACACTCTAGATGATGGAGACGGTTTTGGTGGGTTTTGGGCCAAAATGGAGGGGTGTTGGGCTGCAACACACACGAGGCCTTTTCGGTCCCTCGGTTAACCCTTGGAGCATCAAACGAAGTCCAAATGGTACGAAACTTGACAGACGGTCTACCGGTAGTAAACCAAGGCCTCTTGGCATGTCTTGGTCCAATCCAGAAATGTTTAACCCCCCCACACGAAAGAAAGGTAGAAATGACCACCGGAGGAGAACGGAGCGCCGGAATGCAAAACGGACAACGGGGAAAATGCTCGAATGCATGAGACGAACACGTATGCAAATGCAATGCACATGATGACATGATATGAGATGCATGACAATGACAACAACACACGGAGACAAAAACCCGAACCCGAGAAAATAAAATAACTTAACGCCGGAAACGGCAAGAGTTGGAGTACATATTGGGTAAATCACATCCGGGGTGTTACAACACTTCACCACTACGAAAGGATCTCGTCCTGAGATCTAGGACTGAAAGAACGCCGGGTAGTCAGAACGGAGGTGATCCTCGCATTCCCAGGTAGCTTCACGGTCGGAATGGTGTGACCACTTGACTTTGAGGAATTTGATTGACTTGTTGCGAGTCTTGCGTTCAGTCTCTTCAAGAATAGCAACGGGGTGCTCACGATAAGAGAGATCTTCCTGGAGCTCAATGTCCTCGAAGTTGACGGTGTGGTCAGGAGTCTTGAAGCACTTTCGAAGCTGGGAGACATGGAACACGTCATGAACATTTGCAAAGTTTGAAGGAAGCTCGAATTGATAGGCGAGATCGCCTCTCTTGCTGACGATCTTGAAAGGTCCCACGTATCTAGGGGCAAGCTTCCCTTTGATACCGAAGCGACGAGTACCTTTCATAGGAGAGACGCGGAGGTAAACATGATCTCCGATCTCGAAAGCCAAATCATGGTGCTTACTGTCATAGTAGCTCTTCTGGCGGGATTGGGCTGCTTTGAGGTTATCTCGAATGACTTTGCACATTTCCTCTGCCTCTGTGATTAAGTCATTACCCAAAAGCTGACTTCACCGGTTTTAGACCAGTTGAGAGGGGTACGGCACTTCCTGCCATACCGAATTTCAAAAGGGGCCTTGCCCGAACTTGCTTGAAAACTGTTGTTGTAGGAGAATTCAGCATAAGGAAGACAATCCTCCCACTTCATGCCGAAGGAGATCACACAAGCCCTGAGCATATCTTCAAGAATCTGGTTGACACGCTCGACTTGACCGCTCGTTTGAGGATGGAAAGCTGTGCTGAAACGGATGTTGGTGCCCATGGCCTTCTGAAAAGAATCCCAAAACTTGGAGGTAAATATGCTGCCACGGTCTGAAGAGATCACTTGCGGAATACCGTGCAGAGAGACAATTCGAGAGGTATAGAGCTCCGCCAATTGAGCTGCAGTGATAGACTCTTTGATAGGCAGAAAATGAGCCACTTTAGTGAGTTTGTCGATGACAACGAATATAGCATCATTGCCACGCTTGGACTTTGGAAACCCAGTCACGAAGTCCATCTCAATGTGGTCAAACTTCCATTCTGGAATGGCAAGAGGTTGGAGGAGACCAGCTGGCCTTTGGTGTTCTGCCTTCACTCTTCTGCAGACATCACATTCGTTCACGAACTGAGCAATCTCGCGCTTCATTCGAGTCGACCAATAAGCTTGCTTGAGGTCTTGATACATCTTCGTGCTCCCAGGGTGGATGGAGAGGAGTGAATTGTGAGCCTCATTCATGATCACTTTACGAAGGTCACCTTTGGGCACAACAATATGATCCTCGAAGAAGAGAGTGTCCTTGTCATCAAGGCGGTAGCACTTGTACTTGGGTTGACTCTTGGCAATCCCAATCTTCACCTTCTTCACCATAGCATCAAGAAGCTGAGCTTGCCGAATCTGGTCTTCCAAGGTAGGAGAGACTTGAAGGTTGGCGAGGAAACCTTGAGGAACAACTTGCAGATTAAGTTTGCGGAAAGCTTCACAAAGCTCGGGTTGATAAGGCTTAAGAATCAGACTGTTGCAGTAAGCCTTCCTGCTCAAAGCGTCAGCAATCACATTGGCCTTGCCTGGAGTATACTCGATACTCGGATTATACTCTTGAATCATTTCGACCCATCGAGTCTGCCTGAGGTTGAGATTAGGCTGAGTGAAGATGTACTTGAGACTCTTGTAGTCAGTGAAAATGTCCACTTTTCTTCCCAATAAGAGATGTCTCCAAGTCAAAAGAGCATGCACAACTGCCGCCAACTCGAGATCATGAGTGGGGTAGTTCTTCTCATTGGGCTTCAACTGGCGAGAGGTATAAGCCACAACTTTCTTTTCTTGCATCAACACTGCACCGAGACCTTGGAGAGAGGCATCGCAAAAGACCTCGTACAGTTTGGATTCATCAGGAGGAGTCAGAACTGGAGTAGTGACCAATTTCTCTTTCAAAGTGTTGAAAGCAATGTCACACTCCGGAGACCAAACGTACTTGACGTGCTTCCGGAGAAGATTTGAGAGAGGCTTCGCGATCTTAGAAAAGTTCTCCACGAACCTTCGGCAATAGCTTGCGAGACCGAGGAAGCTACGGAGTTGCTTCACGTTCTGAGGTGGTTCCCAATTAACAATTGCAGACACCTTCTCAGGATTCACCGCAATGCCCTTGGCAGAGATGATATGACCAAGATAAAGAACCTCATCGAGCTAAAACTCGCACTTAGAGAACTTGGCGTAGAACTGGTGTTCCCTGAGCTTATCGAGCACCAAACGCAAGTGCTTGGCATGATCTTCCTTGTTCTTCGAAAAGACCAGAATGTCGTCGAGATAGACCAAAACGAAGTCATTGGTGTAGGCTTTGAAGATGAAGTTCATCATGCGAGAGAAAGTCGGAGGAGCGTTGACGAGGCCAAAAGACATGACAGTGTATTCATATGAACCATAGCTTTTCCTGAAAGCCGTCTTGGGGATATCTTGCTCACGGATTCAAATCTGATGATAACCCATATGGAGATCAAGCTTGGAGAATACTTGGGCACCTTTGAGTTGTTCGAACAGCTCGTTGATGTTGGGAAGTGGGTACTTGTTCTTCATAGTCTTCTTGTTCAATGGACGGTAGTCAACACAAAGTCGGTCTTTTCCATCCTTCTTCTTCACAAAAAGAACACCACAACCCCACGGAGAAGAACTAGGTTGGATGAGACCCATTCTCTCTTGAATATCGAGTTGCTTCTTCAGCTCCTTCAACTCTTCAGGTCCGAGCTTGTAAGGATGTTTGCACACCGGTTCCGTGCCAGGCTCAAGATCGATGACGAATTCAACTGGCCGGTGCGGAAGCATTCCTGGAAGCTCTTCTGGAAAGACGTCTTGATATTCGCAAACGACTGGAATTTGCGAGATGGCATCGAGTTCACCCTTCTCATTGAGAGAAAACAGACGGATGGTATTATCCCGAGCAGCAAAAACAATTACATCCTCAGACGAATGAGTCAGCTGAATCTGCCTGGCAGCACAATCAAGATGCGCCTTGTGCTTAGAAAGCCAATCCATTCCAGGAATAAGATCAATATCCGAGTCACCAAGAACCGTAGGAGAAGAAAGAAACTTGTAGTCGCCCAACGTGATAGAAACATCTGGAGCAATGGAGTTAGCATGCATGCGCCTACCGGGAGAGACAACTACTAAAGGTCTAGGCAAAATTTGCAAGGCCAAACCATGCATAGATGCGAACGGTCTTGACATGAAACAATGCGATGCACCAGTGTCAAAAAGAACTTTAGCTGGAATATCATTAACAGGAAGGTTACCCATGATGACATCTGATGAGTCCTCTGCCTGAGCTGCATTCATCAAGTTGACCTTGGCGTGCTTGGGGTTATGCTTGACCACAGCTGTACTTGCCGATCTCACAGGAGGAGGAGGAGGGAGACGTCTCTGATTGAAGCATTTGTTGGCATAGTGACCCTTTTGTGTGCACTTGTTGCACGTGACCTCTGAAAGCGGATGGTGGTACGGAGCACTCGATCTTGGAGCTTGAGACGAAGTCTTGTTCTGAAAGCCAGGGTTGGGTGGGTGGGAAGATCCACTGCCACCTTTTCTCTTCTGATACGGCTGACGAAACGGAGGAGGGGGAAGCCAATACTTCTGCTGCTTGGCTAGTTGAGTAGAGGAAGAAGGAGTAGCATCTCTGACTCGCTTCTTGGAAGCATCACACCTCAGTTGAGCAGCCTCTTGCTTCAATGCCATGTTGTAGAACTCATCGTACCTCAAGGGCTCAAAGAGAACAAGAGCTAGCTGTATTTCTTCTCTGAGACCACCCCTGAACTGGTATATCATGCTCTTCTCGTTAGGGACGTCCTGCTTAGCAAAGCGGGCGAGCTTCTGGAACAACTTGTTGTAGTCATAGACAGACAAAGAGCCTTGCTTCAGGTTGCGGAATTCCTCACGCTTGCTTTCAACCATGCTCTGAGGAATATGATGAGCTTTGAAGTCTTGACGGAATTCATCCCAAGTAATCACATGGCCTCCTCTTGAATCCTTGTACTGCTGGAACCATTATGCAGCTTGGTCTTTGAGTTGGAAGGAAGCGAACTTGACAAAGTCCTCAGGCCTAACGTTACTGCACTCGAAATGCTTGCACAGATCCACGAGCCAATCGTCAGCATCAGTTGCCTCAACACAATTGCTGAAAGTCTTTGTCCCGTTAGCAAGGAACTGGTTGAGTGTAACAAAGTGATTCTGATTGTTGCCTTGGTTGCCTTGGTTCGCTTGATTGCGCTCTTGAAGAATTTGCATGATCAACTGCGTGTTTGCATTGGTTGCAGCCATCACAGCTTGCCATGCCTCCGGAGGACGAGGAGGTGGTGGCGGATCCTGATTCTGATTCTGAGTTTGATTGCTGCTCTTAGCGGGAGCCATCCTGAAGAGGGTGACAACCGTTAACACATTGACAGATAAATGAAGCTGAATCAAGCGGGTTGAAATTGCAACATAAAGTCTTCACATCCGAACAAAATGAACGAATGCATTCCACTTGAAATGGTCACATATCCATAAATTGAGAAGCCACTTAGAATTTAGGTAGAGGTATAAATCAACAAGGTACGGATCAAGAACGAATACTCGGTAAGAAATCCCAATCTCAAACCAAATATCCGTGGAAGAAGAGCTAGAGCTACTTGAATTCCCACCTATGAAACTCCCGAACCTTTCCGGTTATGCAATCAGGTGTTGGGGATACAGGGGAAGCATAATATCTCACCCAATTCTAGCAAATCCTACATCTAGCTGTATCCATCCTTCAACACATAACCGAGAAAACTTCGGAAACCATCTACCTCAACCTTCGAAAAGCATCCGTTATACAAGTTATGGGGATACTCCCGAACTCCCGCCCCAGTACTGGGTGGCGTCGAGGTTATCTCACCAACGAACTGCATAAAAGAGATTTTCGATGTCGGCGAACTAAACTCAGGTATTCCAGAACTGCAACGATAAAATTATGATGACAACACCTCGGAGCTCAACTCCCCGGGACACTGCCACAAAACCCTTGACAGGAGGCACCTACACAATGTTCTCGTCACAAAACCATCGGAACGATTCCAAGATACCCGCGTGATCCTAAAAAAAAATTAGTGAAATTTGAGAAGAGAAGAGTCAAAACTCTACGTCAGGATGCCTTACCAGAGCGATGAGGAGACTGAGAAGTAAAAAGAATTCCTAAACTCTCTGATATATAATTCCTAAATGACTCAAAACATTTTTCTATACACAAGTCGGTCGCTAATAACGATCAAGCAATGGGGGCTCCTAAGGTCGGGGAAGGCTCTGATTACCAACTTGTAACGCCCTCGATGCGGCTATATCTCCCACGTGTCGAGGCACGACTTAGAGGCATAACCACATTGAAAGCAATGTCGCAAGTTAGGCCATCTTCACAACATCCCATGTAATATAGATAATAAAAGGGGAGATACATAGTTGGCTTACACTCGCCACGTCACACAAAGTACATAAATAGCATTACAACA
>NC_053022.1:231421929-231432879 GCF_003073215.2 Triticum urartu
CTATAAGAGGGGCTGAGCAAAGCGGTAACATAGCCAATCAACGGTTTGCTAGGACAATGGTAGGTTAGAGGTTCAATCATGCAATTGGGAGGCTGACAAGCAAGTGGTAGGCATCGTAGCAGTGGCAAAGCAAAAGAGCGAGCAAACTAGCATAGCAAAGATAGTAGTGATTTCGAGGGTATGATCATCTTGCCTGCACAGTTGTCAAAGCTGACTGGATCCTCACAAGCAAACTCAACGGGCTCCTCGGTAGCGAACTCGTCTCCCGGCTCTACCCAACAATACAAACAAGCAACAAGGATACAATCAACCACATGCAAGACCAAGCAATATGATGCAATGATGATATGCTATGCGGGATGCGATGCGGGATGCAAAATGCAAGATATGAGAGGAAATGCATGAACCTGGCCTTAACATGGAAAACCAAGTGTGCCACTGGATAGAGGGGATGAAATCGCTTGAAAACGATATAAAGATCATTGGAATCGGAGCTACGGTTTGGAAATGGCAAGCGTTTTAAGATATGACACCGGTCTGCGATTTATAGCAAGTAGGCATCTAAATGCAATGAAATGAACATGCTACAGCCACCAAACATGAAAACAAAATACATGGCAGTGATGTACACAAGATGTTTAACAAAACACTAGCACTGAGCCATAGGCAAATTCATCCATTAGGAGGTTCAAATAAGCATGGCAAAAATGAATATGCAAAACAGATTCCAGACTTAGTGAAATTAACGCTAGCCTGAAATTTCAGATCACGATGCTCTCTTTGGAGCAGCAAAACAACATGATAAATGACCTGAACACGACAAGTAAGAACATGGCATGGAGCTACTCAACAAGCTTAACAAAACACCCAAAGTGACCTGAGGCCGAAAGGGTTCACAAAATACTCTACCGAGCTCACGAACATAGCTCGAACACAATCAGTTTTCAGACTTAGTGAAAACTGAGACATGCTGAAATTATAACTCACGAAGGCATGTAAACGAGCTCGATGCACTCACTAGGGTGCAAGTCATGGCAAGCCAAGCATATATCCAGAAAGAAGACACAATATGCTAGCTACACATGGCAAGAACAAAGGCATAGCATGCATGGAACACTAACGGTAGCATCGGCAAAATCGCAAACAAGTTGACGATCTGCCCAGATTAACAACGAAGCAAAAGTTGAGCTCGATTGAGTCAACCTAGAGCACTCCATATATGCAAACGAAGACATGGATCGATAGAGCATAACATAAATATCAAAACTCCCTTACTGATCATCCTCAAAAGAGGCACGGATCACTAGGAAACAAGCTGGACATATGGCATCACGAACTAAAATATCCCAGACTTAGTGAAAATCCCCAAGTCCCTGAAATCAGCAATCTCAGGTACCTCTCTTCGCAAGCTTGCACAAGACAACACACACATCCTAAAAATGCATGGGTGGCACCTCTGGAAAGAAGACAAAATGCTTATCAATTCATCCCAAAGGGGCACAGGCATATCATGCACGGATTAAACATGGCAAAAATGACAAAAGTGCATGATGAACTAACGGATCTGCAATTTAACTCACGAAGCCTCCTTCTAACAGCATTTCGGGCATCAATATGAGCTCAAATGCAAATTATGCAATGGAATGAAATGATGTACATGTCGAGGCGAAGATTTTGATATATCATATGCCCAAAACGGAGCTACGGTTGAGGAGTTACGAGCAGTCAAACATCGCATAAAAAACTAGGGTTAGGAGATAAAAGTCAACCGGGGGATCCCAGATCCAGATCCAGATCGGGATCGGCACGCTTCCCGAGGCGGCGCCGGAGTTACTGTAGCAGCCGGCGGAGCTCGCCGGAGCCGGAGCTTGGGGAGGAGGCCGGCGAGGCGGGGCGAGGCCGGGGCGGCGGCGGTCGGCGGCGCCGGCGGGGGCGGCGTCCCGCGGCGGCGCGGCGAGGAGGCAGCGGGGCGAGGAGAGGCGGCGGCGTTGGCGGCGGTGGTGGCTCCGGCCACCGGAGCTACGGGCGGCGATGGAGGCCGGTGGCCTCGGGCGGCGGCGCGGGCCACGGCCACCTCTGGCCCGGGAGGAGGAGCAAGGGGGCCGGCGCGCGGACCAGGCGGGCCCGGCGGCGGCGATGTGGGCGCTGCCCACGTGGCGGCGCGTGAGTGGGTGCGGCGGCGGGGCGGACAACGTCCGGCGCGGGCGGACACGTCCGGCCCGGCGCGGGGGAAGATGGATCTGTTTTTTTTAGGGTTTGGAGGAGGAAGACGAGATCCGAAATGGAGGGGGGCATATATAGGCATAAGTGGAGCTAGGAGAGTCCAAATGAGGTGCGGTTTTCGGCCACGCGATCGTGATCGAACGCTCTAGGACATGGAGCAGGGTTTGGTGGGTTTTGGGCCAAAATTGGGGGGTGTTGGGCTGCAACACACACGAGGCCTTTTCGGTCCCTCGGTTAACCGTTGGAGTATCAAACGAAGTCCAAATGATACGAAACTTGACAGGCGGTCTACCGGTAGTAAACCAAGGCCGCGTGGCAAGTCTCGGTCCAATCCGGAAATGTTTAATCCCCACACACGAAAGAAAGCTAGAAATGGCCACCGGAGGAGAACGAAGCGCCGGAATGCAAAACGGACAACGGGGAAAATGCTCGAATGCATGAGATGAATATGTATGCAAATGCAATGCACGAGATGACATGATATAAGATGCATGAAAACGAAAACAACACACGGAGACAAAGACCCGAACCTGAGAAATAAATATAACTTAGCGCCGGAAACGGCAAGAGTTGGATACAAATATGGAAAGTTACATCCGGGGTGTTACAACACTCCACCACTACGAAAAGATCTCGTCCCGAGATCTAGGACTGAAAGAACTCCGGGTACTCAGAATGGAGGTGATCCTCGCGTTCCTAGGTAGCTTCACGGTCGGAATGGTGAGACCACTTGACTTTGAGAAATTTGATTGACTTGTTGCGAGTCTTGCGTTCAGTCTCTTCAAGAATAGCAACTGGGTGCTCACGATAGGAGAGATCTTCTTGGAGCTCAATGTCCTCGAAGTTAACGGTGCGGTCAGGAGTCTTGAAGCACTTTCGAAGCTGAGAGACGTGGAACACATCATGAACATTTGCAAAGTTTGAAGGAAGCTCAAGTTGATAGGCGAGGTCGCCTCTCTTGCTGACAATCTTGAAAGGTCCCACGTATCTAGAGGCAAGCTTCCCTTTGATACCGAAGCGACGAGTACCTTTCATAGGAGAGACACGGAGGTAAACATGATCTCCGATCTCGAAAGCCAAATCACGGTGCTTACTATCATAGTAGCCCTTCTGGCGGGATTGGGCTGCTTTGAGGTTATCACGAATGACTTTGCACATTTCTTCTGCTTCTGTGATTAAGTCATTACCCAGCAGCTGACGTTCACCGGTTTCAGACCAGTTGAGAGGGGTACGGCACTTCCTGCCATAGAGAATTTCAAAGGGGGCCTTGCCCGAACTTGCTTGAAAACTGATGTTATAGGAGAATTCAGCATAAGGAAGACAATCCTCCCACTTCATGCCGAAGGAGATCACACAAGCCCTGAGCATATCTTCAAGAATCTGATTGACACGCTCGACTTGACCGCTTGTTTGAGGATGGAAAGCTGTGCTGAAGCGGATGTTGGTGCCCATGGCCTTCTGAAAAGAATCCCAAAACTTGGAGGTAAAGATGCTGCCACGGTCTGAAGAGATCACTTGAGGAATACCGTGCAGAGAGACAATGCGAGAGGTATAGAGTTCCGCCAATTGAGCTGCAGTGATTGACTCTTTGATAGGCAGAAAGTGAGCCACTTTGGTGAGCTTATCGATGACAAAAAATATAGCATCATTGCCACGCTTGGACTTTGGAAACCCAGTCACGAAGTCCATTTCGATGTGGTCAAACTTCCATTCTGGAATGGCAAGAGGTTGGAGGAGACCTGCTGGCCTTTGGTGTTCTGCCTTCACTCTTCTGCAGACATCACATTCATTCACGAATTGAGCGATCTCGCGCTTCATTCGAGTCCACCAATAAGCTTGCTTGAGATCCTGATACATCTTCGTACTACCAGGGTGGATGGAGAGGAGAGAGTTGTGAGCCTCGTTCATGATCACTTTACGAAGTTCACCTTTGGGCACAACAATACGATCCTCGAAGAAGAGAGTGTCCTTGTCATCAAGGCGGTAGCACTTGTACTTGGACTGACTCTTTGCAATCCCAATCTTCACCTTTTTTACCATAGCATCAAGAAGCTGGGCTTGGCGAATCTGGTCTTCCAAGGTAGGAGAAACTTGAAGGTTGGCGAGGAAACCTTGAGGAACAACTTGCAGATTCAGTTTGCGGAAAGCTTCACAAAGTTCGGGTTGATAAGGCTTGAGAATCAGACTGTTGCAATAGGCCTTTCTGCTCAAAGCGTCAGCAATCACATTGGCCTTGCCTGGAGTATACTCAATACTCGGGTTATACTCTTGAATCATTTCGACCCATCGAGTTTGCCTTAGGTTGAGATTAGGCTGAGTGAAGATGTACTTGAGACTCTTGTGATCAGTGAAAATGTCCACTTTTCTTCCCAATAGAAGATGTCTCCAAGTCAAAAGAGCATGCACAACTGCCGCCAACTCGAGATCATGAGTGGGGTAGTTCTTCTCATTAGGCTTCAACTGGCGAGATGTATAAGCAACAACTTTCTTCTCTTGCATCAAAACTGCACCGAGACCTTGGAGAGAGGCATCACAAAAGACCTCGTACGGCTTGGATTCGTCAGGTGGAGTCAGAACTGGAGCAGTGATCAACTTCTCTTTCAAAGTGTTGAAAGCAATATCACACTCCGGAGACCAAACGTACTTGACGTGCTTCTGAAGAAGATTCGAGAGAGGCTTGGCGATCTTAGGAAAGTTTTCAACGAATCTTCGGCAATAGCTTGCGAGACCGAGAAAACTGCGGAGTTGCTTCACGTTCTGAGGAGGTTCCCAATTCACAATTGCGGACACCTTCTCAGGATTCACGGAAATGCCCTTGGCAGAGATGATATGACCAAGATAAAGAACCTCATCGAGCCAAAATTCACACTTGGAGAACTTGGCATAGAACTGATGTTCCCTGAGCTTATCGAGAACCAAACGCAAATGCTTGGCATGATCTTCCTTGTTCTTCGAGAAAACCAGAATGTCGTCGAGATAGACCAAAACGAAGTCATTGGTGTAGGCGTTGAAGATGAAGTTCATCATGCGAGAGAACGTCGGAGGAGCGTTGGCGAGGCCAAAAGACATGACAGTGTATTCATATGAACCAAAGCTTGTTCTGAATGCTGTCTTGGGAATATCTTCTTCACGAATGCGAATCTGGTGATAACCCATACGGAGATCAAGCTTGGAGAATACTTGAGCACCCTTGAGTTGTTCGAATAGCTCATTGATGTTGGGAAGTGGGTATTTGTTCTTGATGGTCTTCTTATTCACTGGACGGTAATCAACACAAAGTCGACTCGATCCATCCTTCTTCTTCACAAAAAGAACACCACAACCCCATGGAGAAGTACTAGGCTGGATGAGACCCAATCTTTCTTGCTCATCGAATTGTTTCTTCAACTCCTTTAACTCTTCGGGGCCGAGCTTGTAGGGACGTTTGCACACAGGTTCCGTACCGGGCTCAAGTTCAATAACAAATTCAACCGGCCGGTTTGGAGGCATCCCTGGGAGTTCTTCTGGAAAAACGTCTTGATATTCGCAAACGACAGGAATTGGCGAGATGGCATCCAATTCACCCTTCTCATTGAGAGAAAACAACTGGATGGTATTATCCCGAGCGGCAAAGACAATGACATCCTCAGACGAATGAGTCAGTTGAATCTGCCTGGCTGCACAATCAAGCTGAGCTTTATGCTTAGAGAGCCAGTCCATCCCGAGAATAAGATCAATATCCGAGTCACCGAGAACCGTAGGAGAAGCAAGAAACTTGAACTCGCCCATCGTGATAGAAACATCCGGAACGATGGAGTTAGCCTGCATGCGCTTGCCGGGAGAGACAACTGCTAAAGGACTAGGCAAAACTTGTGAAACCAAATCATGCCTATTTGTAAACGGTCTCGAGATGAAGCAATGCGATGCACCAGTGTCAAAAAGAACTTTTGCAGGAATATCATTAACAGGAAGGTTACCCATGATCACATCTGACGAGTCCTCTGCCTGAGCTGCATTCATCAAATTGACCTTGGCGTGCTTAGGATTATGCTTGACCACAGCTGTACTTGCCGATCTGACAGGAGGAGGAGGAGGAAGACGCCTCTGGTTGAAACACTTGTTGGCATAGTGACCCTTCTGTTGGCACTTGTTGCACGTGACCTCGGAAAGCGGACGGTGATACGGAGCACTCGATCTTGGAGCTTGAGACGAAGTCTTGTTCTGAAAGCCTGGGTTGGGTGGGTGGGAAGAACCACTGCCACCTTTGCTCCTCTGCTGATACGGCTGACGGAACGGAGGAGGAGGAAGCCAATACTTCTGCTGCTTGGCCACTTGAGTAGAGGAAGAAGGAGTGACATCTCTGACTCGCTTCCTGGAAGCATCACACCTCAACTGAGCAGCCTCTTGCTTCAGTGCCATGTTGTAGAACTCATCGTATCTCAACGGCTCAAAGAGGACAAGAGCGAGCTGAATTTCCTCACGAAGACCACCCCTGAACTGATAGATCATGCTCTTCTCATCAGGAACATCCTGCTTGGCAAAACGGGCGAGCTTCTGGAACAACTTGTTGTAGTCGTAGACAGACAAAGAGCCTTGCTTCAGATTGCGGAATTCCTCACGCTTGCTTTCAACCACACTCTGCGGAATGTGATGAGCGCGGAAATCTTGACGGAAATCATCCCAAGTGATAACACGTTCACCTCTGGAATCCTTGTACTGCTGGAACCACTCTGCAGCCTGATCTTTGAGTTGGAAGGAAGCGAATTTCACAAAGTCCTCCGGACTGACGTTACTGCACTCGAAATGCTTACACAGATCCACAAGCCAATCGTCAGCATCGGTTGCCTCAACACAATTACTGAAAGTCTTTGGCCCGTTAGCAAGGAACTGGTTGAGTTTAGCAAAGTGACTCTGATTGCTGCCTTGATTCCCTTGACTGCCTTGATTGCGCTCTTGGAGAATTTGCATGATCAGCTGAGTGTTTGCATTAGTAGCGGCCATCACAGCTTGCCATGCTTCTGGAGGAGGCGGAGGTGGAGGCGGATCAGGATTCGGAGTCGTGCGCGTTGGAGGAGCCATCCTGAAGATGTTGACCACCATTAGCACATTGATAGGTAAATATTGAAGCTGAATCCAACGGAATGAAAATTGCAACATATAGTCTTCACATCCGAACAAAATGAACGAATGCATTTCTCTTGAAGTGGTCACATATTCCTAAATTGCGAAGCCACGAAGAATCAGGTAGAAGGGGTACAACAACGAGGGATGGAATCAACATATGACGTCGGAGCAACTCGAATGCCACAACTGAAATAAAACCAAGGGTTGGCTTGCGGAATAAGCCGGAACAAATACATGATAGAAATTTCGTCCGAAGTTTTCGTGGTGGGACCTACACGGGCTCGATCGTACAGCACCATCATGTACAAGGCAGTGCACATGACATACGAAGCGTCCCTGAGTCAGCATAGCCAAGGACTCTTTAAGACACAACGAGACCACTGTAAAATCGACCGTGAATAGGCGAACCACTAGACGTCGAACCCCAATTTCAAATCATACATCTGTCGGAAAGATATCCTAAGGCTACTTGAATTCCCACCTATGAAATTCCCGAAATTTTCCCGGTTATGCAATCAGGTGTTGGGGATACAGGGGAAGCATAATATCTCACCCAAGCTAGCAAATCCTACATCCAGCTGTATCCATCCTTCAACACATAACCAGGAAACCTTCGGAAACCATCTATCTCAACCTTCGAAAAGCATCCGTTATACAAGTTATGGCGATACTCCCGAACTCCCGCCCCAGTACTGGGTGGCGTCGAGGTTATCTCACCAACGAACTGCATAAAAGAGATTTTCGATGTCGCGCACAAATCTCAAGTATACTAGAATTCCAACGATAAAATTGTGACGACAACACCTCGGAGCTCAACTCCCTGGGACACTGCCACAACCCCTAAAGACAGGAGGCACCAAGAACAATGTTCTCGTCACAAAACCATCGGAACAAAACCAAGATACTCGCGTGATCCTAAAAATTTTTTTTAGTGAAATTTGAGAAGAGAAGAGTCAAAACTCTACGTCAGGATGCCTTACCAGAGTGATGAGGAGACTGGGAAGTAAAAAAGAATTCCTAAGCTCTCCGATATATAATTCCTAAGGACTCAAAACATTTTTTATAGACACAACTCGGCTGCTAAGACGATCAAGCAATGGGGCTCCTAAGGTCGGGGATGGCTCTGATTACCAACTTGTAACGCCCTCGATGCGGCTATAGCTCCCACGTGTCGAGGCACGACTTAGAGACATAACTGCATTGAAAGCAATGTCGCAAGTCAGGCAATCATTACAACATCCCAAGTAATACATAATAAAAGGGGGAGATAGCATAGTTGGCTTACACTCGCCACGTCACATCAGAGTACATAAATAACATCCATCAAGCAAACACTCATGGCCCGACTACGGCGCCAAAATGGAAAAGAACCCAACATGCGACAAGGCCCTGAATCGATAACCCCAACTAGGCACCACTACTGATCGTCGGGAAAGGAAACATAATAACGCTGAGAGTCTTCGTCGAACTCCCACTTGAGCTCGTACTCATCACCTGGAGCGGAATCACCTGGACCTGCATCTGGAATTATAGTATCTGTGAGCCACAGGGACTCAGCAATCTCACACCCACGCGATCAAGACTATTTAAGCTTATAGGAAGGATAAGGCAAGTATGTGGAGCTGCAGCAAGCGACTAGCATATGTGGTGGCTAACTTATACGCAAAAGAGAGCGAGAAGAGGAGGCAAGACGCGAGCGAGAGTCTAGAGGAACAACCTGCGCAAGCATAACTCCAACACCGTGTCCACTTCCCGGACTCCGCCTAGAAGAGGCCATCACGGCAACACACTCAGTTGAATCATTTTAATTAATTAGGGTTCAAGTTATCTACAACCGGACATTAACAAATTCCCATCTGCCCATAACCGCGGGCACGGCTTTCGAAAGTTCAATCCCTGCAGGGGAGTCCCAACTTAGCCCATGACAAGCTCTCACGGTCAACGAAGGAAAAGACCTCCTCCCAAGACGTTCCGATCAGACTCGGTATCTCGGTAACTCAAGACACTCCGACAGGTTAAAACAAGACCAGCAACACCGCCCGAATGTGCCGACAAATCCCGATAGGAGCTGCACATATCTCTTTCTCAGGGCACACTCAGATTGTCCTAGGTACGGGTAGGCCAGCCCAGAGTTGCCCCTGGTGGCCACCGGTAGCTGACAGGTGGACCAACACTCAGAGGAGCACTGGCCCGGGGGGGTTAAAATAAGATGACCCTTGAGTCTGCAGAACCCAAGGGAAAGAAAAGGCTAGGTGGCAAATGGTAAAACCAAGGTTGGGAATTGCTGGAAAAGCTTTAATCGAGGCGAAATATCAAGGGGTTCCCATTATAACCCAACCGCGTAAGGAACGCAAAATCCGGGAACATAACACCGATATGACGGAAACTAGGGCGGCAAGAGTGGAACAAAACACTAGGCGAGAGGCCGAGCCTTCCACCCTTTACCAAGTATATAGATGCATTAAGATAACATAGCAATATAGTGATATCCCAACAAGCAAATAAAAGATGCTCCAAAAGGAACGGCTCCAATCTTCACCTGCAACTAGCAACACTATAAGAGGGGCTGAGCAAAGCGGTAACATAGCCAATCAACGGTTTGCTAGGACAATGGTAGGTTAGAGGTTCAATCATGCAATTGGGAGGCTGACAAGCAAGTGGTAGGCATCGTAGCAGTGGCAAAGCAAAAGAGCGAGCAAACTAGCATAGCAAAGATAGTAGTGATTTCGAGGGTATGATCATCTTGCCTGCACAGTTGTCAAAGCTGACTGGATCCTCACAAGCAAACTCAACGGGCTCCTCGGTAGCGAACTCGTCTCCCGGCTCTACCCAACAATACAAACAAGCAACAAGGATACAATCAACCACGTGCAAGACCAAGCAATATGATGCAATGATGATATGCTATGCGGGATGCGATGCGGGATGCAAAATGCAAGATATGACAGGAAATGCATGAACCTGGCCTCAACTTGGAAAACCAAGTGTGCCACTGGATAGAGGGGATGAAATCTCTTGAAAACGATATAAAGATCATTGGAATCGGAGCTACGGTTTGGAAATGGCAAGCGTTTTAAGATATGACACCGGTCTGCGATTTACAGCAAGTAGGCATCTAAATGCAACAAAATGAACATGCTACAGCCACCAAACATGAAAACAAAATACATGGTTAACAAAACACTAGCACTGAGCCATAGGCAAATTCATCCATTAGGAGGTTCAAACAAGCATGGCAAAAATGAATATGCAAAACAGATTCCAGACTTAGTGAAATTAACGCTAGCCTGAAATTTCAGATCACGATGCTCTCTTTGGAGCAGCAAAACAACATGATAAATGACCTGAACACGACAAGTAAGAACATGGCATGGAGCTACTCAACAAGCTTAACAAAACACCCAAAGTGACCTGGGGCCGAAAGGGTTCACAAAATACTCTACCGAGCTCACGAACATAGCTCGAACACAATCAGTTTTCAGACTTAGTGAAAACTGAGACATGCTGAAATTATAACTCACGAAGGCATGTAAACGAGCTCGATGCACTCACTAGGGTGCAAGTCATGGCAAGCCAAGCATATATCCAGAAAGAAGACACAATATGCTAGCTACACATGGCAAG
>NC_053022.1:232702389-232878636 GCF_003073215.2 Triticum urartu
CATGTCCACGTCGAGGGACGTCATGCTTACAGGTAGGGTTGGAGCGGCGTCGTGGGAATCGCGTGTGGGTGTGGCAGCGGTAGAAACAAGAAAGGTGATGGTCGCCGTGGTTCAACTTCCATGGACAAGCTATCATATCTACTGACACATGTATATCAAAACTAGAGTGTTTATATTTCAAGCACGTGAACAAGTATTATTCTACTACTTTGGATCCATTGCAACGCACATGCCAGCACATTGGTAGTAGTAGCGTCTATCTCTATCTCTAGAGGCCTTCCCTCATTCATCCTTTTCTCTCACAAGATAAACCACTCATACAAATGCATCTTAATGTTCCGCGGAACGCAGGAGGATGTTTCCTTGGGGGTCTCTCCAGCGCGGCGTGGCCGTAGTTGCAAGTTGACGCCCCTTGAGATGCCGACGTTGAGGGGCACTCGGATTTCCTCTGATGAGCAGGTAAGATGAGTTTGATCACGTAGTAAATGCATTCTAAAGACTACTTCCGTGTCCATTTCCTAATTCTCCCCCTGCCCACTGTTTCACAGGTTAGGCTCGGTGCGAGTGGAGATTGGCTTGCATATGTACGGGAGGGTACCAACATCAATTTGCACAACATTTACAACGGTGACACCGTTCCCGTAGAACCTTTGTCCAACATTGGGATCAGCCATGCAACGGGCCACCGCATGAATTGGTACGATGGAACCACGGTGAGATTGAATAAGATAGCATGAACCTTGCACATGGCGGTCAAAGGTGGACCATGCTGTCTGCGGCCGATTTGTTGCCGTACGAGTACGAAGACGCTATGCTCCTTTCTAACCGCATCTTCGCGGTGACAAACCAGGGGACTTGTTTTGTATGGGACACATCCTACGATATACTCCCTCTCTCCCAGTTTATTTGTTTTGAATCTTTTCATTTTGTAAGTTTCAAATTCAAATTTAGAGCTCCCCGTCATATGTTGAGATTACAATGTCCATTAAATCGTTGCGTGCATGTATAGTAAAGAAACAAATCTCGAGTTTGGCATGAGTTCGTGCAGCGGTAGCACCAGCCTGGCACAGGAGTTACATTTCCCTCTCAGGGCCCTCAGGACTGAGCTTCAACGCCTTACTACACATGCCTTTAAGTCAATAACATGTGGACCCGATAGGGGGCTGGTCCACATGTAATGCTCTCGAAGGCAGAGGGGCCGAGAGGGGTGAGCCGCAGGTCGGGGGACGTGTGGTGTCATGGGTTCGTGCGGCATCATGGGAATCGCATGTGGCTATGGTAGAAACTTGATTCTCACCGCATTTAAGGTGGCCCACATGTCATGCACACAAAGGCAGAGGGGCGGTGCGGCCGAGAGGGGTGAGGCGCACGTCGGGGGACGTGGTGCCGTGGGTTGGAGTGACGTCATGGGAATCGCGAGTGGCAGTGGATGAAACGTGATGGTCGCCGTAGTTGAACTTCCATGGACAAGTTGTCATGTCTACGGACACATGCATTGCATACCGATCACTGGAAGGAGTAGTAGAGAAAGCTAGGCGGATAAATAGTTCCTTATAGTCAAGCAGACCCACGCTACTACTTGTTCCAAAGACATGCACACCATCGAAATAGTCCATCTATATCAATATACACCAAAAGGGAATGATTTTTTTGTACAAGAGAGGAAATAGTTCATCCATCCATAATGCCCTGCTGGTGGTGCAGCCTTATCTTCTTCTTCTTCTTCTTCTTCATCATCATCTTCTTCATCTTCTTCTCATTTTCTATGGGAGACGGCTTCGCAACAAGCTCTTTGGACCTTGCATCTATTTCGAAACTCACACGGGCATCGAGAGAAGCATATTTTATCCGCTCGTACGTCAAGGGACAATTCTCCCATCCAGACGACCTTAATGCCACCATCTTGTCACCCTTCTGAAGATTCGTACCGAGCACAAAATTTTCTATGTCGAATAGGGATGGTGTCTGTTTATCACAATCTTCTACAGGAATTTTGATTCTGGTTTGCTGGTCAGCGATGCTTTTCAAATCAAGGTTGTACGACTCCAGCTTTTGTTTGTCCCCTTCGATGGCTACCCCACAGAAGTATATGTCCTCCCAAGACAAGAAATCGTGAAGCTCACCTGGTATGGAGGGCGTGTGTATGATGTGGTACACCAAAACATCATCTTCGAGGCACAGTTGAAGGATGGCGGTGCATTGGATCTTCCCAGTGGCACGCTCCTTGCACTCTGCGTCGAGACCGATGACCCTCGTCTCTACCTTTTTGAGGGAGTTGGATACATTGTTGATCCACTTCCGAACAACCCTTGGGTGGACGGTGACGGTGGAAACTATGCTCAACGAGCCTTCGACGAGGACATGTTGGACGCTAAAAACCTGCATCTCAATATCTTTCGCCATTTGGAACCGCTGGAACGGAGGGCTATGGTTTGGAGAATTAGGATTAGATGGCTAGTCTAACTGAAGTAGTAGATGATTATTTAAAGAGGTTAAAACAATGTGAACGCAGTGGGGTTTGGATGCAAATGAAGACGAAGGGGAGGTGAAGAAGCCGAGGAAAATCGGTTCCCGATGGAGAAGTAAATGGGAGAAGTGGCATGCAGGCTGTTGATTAGACGGCTAGGTAGACTAAACGAAAAGGCTATGCGGGTAGATTGAGGAGCGTACCTGTTCGTGTACGTGCCCATCCTTCCTGATAGGTGGGACCTATGCAAACAGATAAAAAAATGTGTCGTAGCTGGTTCAGATGGATATTGGCGCGTGCGTGGGAGACACAACATTCTCTGGTTAAGGAATACACGGTTATCCTCATCAAAAAAGAAAAGGCCCATCTTTGCGCTTCCGCATGCACGAGAATTTGGTTCTGCTCGCAATATGGATGATGCCTGGAGGATGAAGTGAACAGGCATGCTAGCACGTGAGACCTATTTCCGCTATACAGTACTAGAGTACTCATGTTCCTACTACTAGTAGTAGTACAACTATGGTACACTTGATGGTCAAAATATTATCCATGCGGTCCTCACAGTGAAGTGACAACACCCTGCGTCTGACACTAGTCCAGGCGGCGTGTTCGGGTTACCAAAGTCAGCCTCACCCTATGCACTGTGCAGTCTGTCACCGCCACTGTATAGCACATTAGCATACATTAGGGAAGTAAATGTGCATATGGAGAACTCTATATTTGGAAGTAGTGAAATCCTTTAATGCTTACCATGTGTACATACCTATATTCGCCCTTCAGCAATCAATGGCTAGAATAATATCCTTACAAAAATTTTGCCCACAGCACACGAGTATATAACAATGCAGGGTCTGTTAGTTACCTTGAAGAATTCGTTTGTGAGGACAGAACATGATTACATAACATGCATGGCATTGTAGTTTCCTGTGAAGAATCGATTGCGAGATAACCTGAGTATAACCATGCATGGAACTTCTATATTTTCGAACCTAGTATACATTTCCCTGTATTTTCCTCCCTGTTCCAACAGGGACATATCAATGTTATTTCTTGCATTATCCTATTCATACTCTGAGCAATGCTGATCTTACATTAACAATGACTGTCCTTTTTGATATGATGCAGTGTCCCTACAGTTACTGCCCTTTGTAATCACACCACCTTTGCCAAAAACGGGGAAGCACAACTGGTTGCTCGCTCGATCAGACGATGACAAAAGACTGATGATCATTCGGACACATGAGCCGGAAAAGTTATATTGCAAAAAAACCCACTATATACAAGCACCGTGAAATACGTGAGTATCCGGACAGTGGCTGTTACATCTATGAGCAGGATACCAGCTTGTTGGGGCCTTCGGGATTTTTTAGTTGGAGGCGGGTAAACAACCTTTGTTCACACTCTCTGTTTCTCGGACTCAATTATCCGATTAACCAGGAGATCACCGTTGGCAAGGACCTTGATGGTAGAGAGGCTCTGTTTGCTATGGAAAACTGTGTCTACATGGCGAGCCCTAGGAGTTCGGGAGCAAACTCCCCTGATTGTCAACGATACAGCCTGCAGCCAAAAGAAGGTGAGAACGACAAAGGCATCCAGATTAACTTTGATCCTTGGATGTCTCAATTATGACAGGCAGTGATGTGGTTCAAGCCTTTAGGTTGATAGGTAATTGGGCTGCTGCATCGAAAGGGTGGAGTACTGGTGTCTCCGGATCATTGGTCGCTGAAGCAGGGCTGCAAATTATGATGGTATTGGATCATCTCTTCGAATGACTTTGTTGTCTTTGCTGCTTGTTCTGGATGGGTAGTTCTTTCTTTTGTTATGCATATTCCTTGTCATTTGGTCATCCTCCTCTGTGTTACTCTTACTATGTAATAGTTGCCTCTGTTTAGAATGTCATTCTCGTCTGGATCACGAGAGTCTGAGCGCTGCAGATGGGTGCGTTTTGGTGGTGTAGCAAGACTTCTTATGAACTATCATGTCTTGATGTTTATGTCATTAGTAGTCACTAGTCAGTGTTTGAATGTTGTATATATCGTTGTTTCGAACTGTTTATTGTCTTGAACTACTGGTGGGCTAAATGAGGGCATCACCACTCTCCAGTGTTCAGAGTGTATCTCCTTTTTTCAAGTTATATAATTTGAGCTCAGTGTCTTTTCGATGATGTACACTTGTTTGGGCCAGTGAGGTGTCGTTGAATATGGGCAGAGTAGTAACGCAATGCCAAACTGGTCAATTATGACTCTCAGGCCGGGTTCTCAAAAAAGAAAGAATAAGGACTCTTAAGCCGACATGTGGGCGCCACCGGTGTTTTCGTGCGCTTGCACGCCGAGAGCATATTGGCGCGTGTTCGAAATTCATGCTACCTTTTCATCCCCAATCTCCCGCCTCTCCCCCACCTCTAGAATCTCGATTCTTACTCCAGTTCCCCCAAATCCCCTCCTGTACTCCCTGTACTCAAGTGCACTATCATGTCACTGGTCAATGCGGATCTCTGAGCCGGAGATCCTGAGGTCCGTCTTGCCTTCGGTCGCTGCGTGCTGTCGTTCAACAGTGGCATGGCGGCGCTTGACGACCAGTTTGCCGGCAAAGTGCTGATGGTAACCATCAACGGCGACCGGCCTCCCGTCTTGTCGGACGACCTTGTCAAAGCTCTTGGCATTGCACATGGCATCAAAATAAGTGACTTGCTCGTCGAAGTCTGTCCGCCATCGGCTGATTTCTTCATCAGGTTCCGGACAACTTTCGACTGCAGTCGTGTGTTCGAATCTTCCCGGCGTTTGTTCTATGATGGCGCGCTGGTGAGCTTTGATCGGTGGCACCCAGGATGGGGCTCGGTGCCCTCTGAGCTTGAGTTTTTAACAAAGCTAACCTTCAACGGCATGCCTCGAAGTGCTTGGAACAGCGAGTCCACGAATGAGCTTATCAACGACCTTGGAGGTGAGCTCGTAAGTATGTTTGTTCCTCCAGACAACTGGGCTCTGACGGTTGTGGCATGGACGAAGAAGTCGTTCACCATACCGAAGGTGATTGGTGTGGAGATACCGGTGCAAGAACCGGGGTTGTACTATTCGTCGCCACCAAGGCCACCGCGGACCACGTTAGGGATGTACCTGGATCGAGTGTTCGTGCATGTCGAAGAAGTGGTCAATCCATCAATCGAAGTCCTGCCGCCGCCGCTGGTGCCAGGGTCCGTCGACGACATCCATTACAGGAGTCAACATTAGACTTTCCCCGTGTTGCTCGGAATGATGGATGGCACGGAGCCTACTCCACCGCGCGGCAGAGGCCACTGCTTATTTGGGAGAAGAGGCAGGGCTGGCTGCCTAGATGTGCTCTAATTTGAGGTAACAACTGAATCTTGTCAGATACTAGTTAAATACGAGCTATGGGTGTGAAGCACTGATGTGCCAGTACATTTGATTGTGACCTGTTCTAATTTTGTACCTGAACTTTTTTTAGAAAAGGGTTGTACGTCAACTTAATGTGCTAGTAGAACTTATTGTGTTGTCTGTCTGTTTTCTTTGCACAACATTCAAGATATTTCCCCGTCATTGATAAAGACGATGAACCGTTATGTACGAGTTCGTTGGTTTCAACATAGCCCTACCCGTAGCGATCCACAACTTCCATCCTGATTATGCCGCCTGCGTGAAATTTTTGTATGCAAGTTCAGTGTGCTATGATGTTCTATATGATTGTGTCAACTATATAAGTTTTTACTGAGCATCAGCAATGCATATGGCTGGAAAATGTATTTATGAGCATCGACCGATGGGTCTCTCTCTCTCTCTCACACACACACGCACAAGTGGGACCCGTTGAATTATTTCTTTGCTCGTGACAGCTTTTAATTAGGTTCCACTGTAATCTAACTTTTTTCTTAAGTTAATAATTGAGCTCAGTGACTTCAAAAAGTTGTACATAAGCCTTGTTTGGGCCTTTCCGGCGTCGCTGAATGTGGGATGAGTAGCCATGTTAGGTTGTACTATACTACACAGGCCTTTTTTTCAACCTCAGTAATGTAACTGGGCCGACAGTTGTACACAATATCCGAGTCAACTTGTTATTCTCCGCCCCGCTGGGCTGCAAACTTTCCTAGGAGGTATGCATTAGGTTTAACAAGAAAATGGACTTTAAGAAATAAAAAATGGGATGTAATTATAATAATTGGGCAGTAACCATAAAAAATGCACCAAACGCGTAATTAGTTTAAAAAATATATTATTTTTGGAATATGAAAATTTTAATTTCATTACTTGTTGCTCGCGCAATATTTCGTTGGATTTTAATGTAATACAACTTTATTTCGAAATTATATTTAATCTGACTAGAAATTTCGGATAAAAATATTTCGGATCCCATAAAAATGTGGGATTTTTTTGAATTCTGTTTTGAGCGGTTGGTTGAAATTATTAATCTTTTTTTGAGGAATGGTTGAAATTATTAATCATTGTCCTAGATAGAAAATGGGATGTACTTTTAACAAACTGTAAATGGGCTGTAGTAAATTCCATTAGAATTAAAAAAATGGGTTGTACATTCTTACAAATCGCAAATGGGCTATATGTTCTCTGCCACATCTATAATTTTGCGATTTGTAAAAATGGGCTATATCGCTTGATCGGGTTTAGTTAATAGCCATCGGTCGATCGCTCGGGTTCAGTAATGCATAGCCTGCAGTGCAATCACTCGGGTTCAGTAGGCGAACGCCTCGCACCCACGCGCGTGCGTGCACGAGAGAAACGCGCTAACCTCCATGCATCGCTCGGCCCCGATCACCCACCGTAACCGGGAACACCCCGATATTTTCCTCGCCCTCGCTTCTACCATGGTTTTTTCCGTCATGGACGGCCCAAAGAATGTCATGCAGCTGCGTCTCCGGCCCGCCCAGGAAGAAACGCCCATTTTCTGTCATGATTTTTTTTCATAGAAGTAGGAGCCCACCACATCTATGATGATACCGGGTTTTGTCACAATTATCATCATAGAAGTGTCATAAGTATGACAGAAATTTTTTTTGTTCGGCCCAAAATGTCACGGATGTGTCTTTTTTTGTAGTGAAGGCAACTGGCAGAATAGTGGAATGAGATTTAGAGTTATCCAGCTTTGGTTTGAAGTTTGAGATCACTTCAACTATTCAGATCAGGGCATTGGCAGAGTTTATTGTAGAATGGACACCAACCCCTGATGAGGAAAGGACAAAGACAGTCGTCCCCGACAAGGAATCACCCCAAGAATGGATTATGCATTTTGTTGGTGCTTTTTCCCTACAAGGTGTAGGGGCTAGCGTTCTTCTTGTTGCCCCCTCCGGGGAGCACTTGAAGTACATCATCCATATGCACTTTGTCCGGGAAGAAGCCACCAACAATACATCAGAGTATGAAGGGCTCCTTGCTGGGCTCAGGATTACAGTAGAATTGGGAATTAAGAAGCTGATCATTCGAGGAGATTCACAGCTCGTGGTGAGACAAGTCAATAAGGATTACCAAAGCCCATTGATGGAAGCATATGTCGAGGAAGTAAGGAGATTGGAGGATCACTTTGACGGGTTGCAAACAGAGCACGTACCCCATGCAGAAAACATCATAGCTGACCACCTGTCAAAGTGTGCTACGCAGAAGCTTCCTGTGGAACCAGGAAATTTTGTTCTCCATCTCTCTCAACCCTCCGTATCAGCAGCCACAATGGCCCGGAAGAGGAGAAAGTTGGACTAAGGTAAGCCTCTCCCAGCAGAGCTATCCGCTCCTGGCAGAGACCCTGTTAGAAAAAACTCCTCGCAGCCTGCCGGACCACCCCCTCCAGCCAAGCCTATGAACCCCGCGAACGAGGTTGGTGCTCCCGCAGCAGAGGAGGTGCCGCTAGTCCTTGTTGCCAAGCCCCAGGCTCTAACTTGGGCAAGGCACATTGTCCACTTCCTCCAAACCGGAGAACTCCCTGGCAATCAGGATGAAGCTAAAAGAGTAGCCCGGAGGGCCAGTATGTATCAGTTTGTCGATGACACTCTGTACAGAAGGAGGCCCAACGGTGTGAAATTGGAGTGTGTTTGCTGGGAGGATGGAAAGGAACTGTTGGCTGAGATTCACAGAGGAATGTGCGGCTCACACATTGGATCAAGGGCAATAGTTGGGAAAGCATTCCGGCAAGGATTCTATTGGCCCACAGCCCTCCAAGATGCAGTTGAGCTCGTCACGAAATATGAAGCCTGTCAGTTCCATTCCAAGAGAACACGCATGCCTGCCCAAGCCCTTTAGACAATCCCTCTATCATGGCCATTTTTGGTCTGGGGCTCAATATCCTCAGCCCATTCCCCGAGCAATCGGGGGCTTTGAATTCTTATTCGTTGCCATCGACAAGTTTACAAAGTGGCCGGAAGTGACTGCCATGAGAAAGGTGACTGCTCAGTTAGCTATCAAGTTCTTGAAAGAATCGGTGTGTCGTTTCGGAGTTCCAGCAATGATCATCATTGACAACGACACCCAATTCACGTGCCACGCCTTCATGCAATACATGCACACCCTTGGATGCAAAATCCCATTCGCTTCTGTGGCACACCCCCGGAGCAATGGACAAGCTAAGAGGGCGAACGCTGAATTGCTTTGTGGACTCAAGACAAGAATTTTCGGTACGCTGCAGAAGCACGTCAGGCGGTGGAATGAGGAGCTGCTGGTAGTTCTCTGGTCCCTTAGAACGACACCTAACCGAGCTACTGGGCAGACTCCCTTCTCCCTGGTCTACGGGGTAGAACTAGTTATCCCCACAAAACTCATTTATGGGTCCCCTCGAGTGCTTGCCTACGATGAAGTAACGCAAGATCAGCACCGGCGTGACGACACTGTGCTACTCGAGGAGAACCGTCTCCGGGCTGCTACGCATGCTGCTACACATGCTGCACGCTACCAGCAAGCCCTGCGTTGCTATCATAGCCGCAGGGTTCATGCCTAGTGTTTTGAGGAAGGTGACCTTGTCCGTAGGCGCGTTTAGTCCACCAAGGGTACAAAAAAGCTGTCACCAAAGTGGGAAGGCCCTTACTGGGTGGTATGAGTCACCAGACCTGGCGAAGTCCATCTGGAGACCGGGGATGGCACACAGTTGCAAAACTCATGGAATATTGAGCATCTCCGTAAGTACTACCCATAAGGTGCGAAGCTGCCAGGCAGTTGTACAGGCCTTGCCTCAGTTGCATGTAACCCCTTGTACAAAGCCGGGGCGATGACCCCGTGCAAGATAAAATAAAGAAGCGCTATGGGGGCCCCGATTGAGATCACATGCATGCACGAGCACACCCAGATCATTGCATAAGCATTTCATGAGCATTTGCATATGCATATAGATAGGATTGCATCCTGCATTCATTCTCATCTATGTGGAGTTGCATGTTCCTACCGTGAACTTGACTCCGACAAGGGACAAAAGATTGCATGGCACAATGATCCCCGGCAAGCCAGACAGATAAGTATACCTCTTGTCCATTAGTGTTCTGTAAGCTATAACTTGTGCATAGAGAAACCTCGCCGCTCTGTTGGAACTAGGGTGCTCCCATCCTTGGCTCGAACACTGCTTCGACTTGGATGGTCACAATGGCCCTTGGTGAAAAGGGAGTGGGCGAGGGGTGGGCGCCTCAGTCTATTCCCCGACAGACAAAAAGGGTGCCGGCAAGATATCCTGCCAGGGAAAACTTGTTTAATTACAGTAAAGAGGCACTCCACCTCTGCATGGACATATACATGCACGAGTTCTTGGCAAGGTTTATTTCTTTCATTGACATGCAGATACAAGTGCAAGCATTACAGAACACAGACATGGGTGAAAGGGTTACATCATTTGAATTAAAATTTGGCAATTGCCTACAAGTTCAAGATTGAAAAAAGATAAGTGCTCCGTAAACTCCTCTCCCTGTCCCTCTTATCCCAGGTATTGCGGTGGGAAGAGAAGAGGATGGGCGCCGCGCCAGCGCAACGTAGCCCTGATCCTTGTCAGGAGCTGGCGACCCCAGCCTGACAAGGTTGGGACTGGCGAGCTCGAGGCTATGAAGGAGGAAGATGTGCGGGGCACTGATGTCTACTACACAACTTTATTCTTGTAGACACGTGTTGGGCCTCCAAGCGCAGAGTTCTGTCGGACAGTAGCAATTTTCCCTCAAGTAGATAACCTAAGGTTTATCAATTCGTGAGAGGTGTAGGATGAAGATGGTCTCTCTCAAACGACCCTGCAACCAAATACAAGAAATCTCTTGTGTCCCCAACACACCCAATACAATGGCAAATTGTATAGGTGCACTAGTTCGGCGAAGAGGTGGTAATAAAAGTGTAATACTGATGGTAGAAATATATTTTTATAGTCTTGATAAATAAAAATAGCAAGGTAGAAAATAGTTAACGGGCACAAAAATGGTGTTGCAATGCTTAAAAACAAGGCCTAGGGTCTGTACTTTCGCTAGTGCAATCTCTTAACAATGCGAACATAGTTGGATCATATGATTATCCCTCAAAGTGTTACAAAGAATCACTCCCTAGTTCCTATTAGCGGAGAAGAAAAGATAGGAATTGTTTGTAGGGTACGAAACCACATCAAAGCCATTCTTTCCATTCGATCTATTCAAGAGTTCGTACTAAAATAATGCAAAGCTATTTTTTCCATTCGATCTATCCTAGATTTCGTACTAGGATAACACCAAAGCATATTCATATTCATAATACTCAATCCACACAAAGAACTACAAGGAGACCCAGAAGTTTCTATTGGAGAAAAGATAATAAAAACGTGCATCAACCCCTATGCATAGATTACCCCAATATCACCGCAGGAATCCGCAAGTTGAGTGCCATAACGTATATCAAGCGAATCAATAAGATACCCCAATGTCACCTCAAGCATTCATACCGCAGGACATACATCATGTGTTCTCAAATCTGAACATTCAATCTGACATAACAAAACTTCAAAAGGTAAAGATTCAATTCATCACAACAAGAGTATAGAGGGGAGAAACATCATATGATCCATCTATGCTAACAAAGCCCATGATATAGATCACGAGAGAGAGAGAGAGAGAGAGATTAAACACATAGCTTGGTACAAACCCTCTCCGAGATGATGAATATGGCCACCAGAGATGATTCCCCCTCCGACAGGGTGCCGGAACGGGTCTAGATTGGTTTTTGGTGGCTACGATCCCTGCGGCGGCGGAACTTCTAATATAGGTTAACCCCGAAGGGTTTCGGAATATTTGGGAATTTCTAGTGCAAAGAAGGGGTGCGGGAGGTGATAACCCACAAGTATAGGGGATCGCAAAAGTTTTCGAGGGTAGATTATTCAACCCAAATTTATTGATTCGACACAAGGGGAGCCAAAGAATATTCTCAAGTATTAGCAGCTGAGTTGTCAATTCAACCACACCTGGAAACTTAATATCTGCAGCAAAGTATTTAGTAGCAAAGTAATATGATAGTAGTGGTAACGATAGCAAAAGGTAACGGTAGCAAAAGTAATGTTCTTGGTATTTTGTAGTGATTGTAACAATAGCAACGGAAAAGTAAATAAGCGAAGAACAATATATGGAAAGCTCGTAGGCAATGGATCGATGATAGAGAATTATGCCGGATGCGGTTCATCATGTAACAGTCATAACCTAGGGTGACACAGAATTAGCTCCAATTCATCAATGTAATGTAGGCATGTATTCCGAATATAGTCATACGTGCTTATGGAAAAGAACTTGCATGACATCTTTTGTCCTACCCTCCCGTGGCAGCGGGGTCGTAGCGGAAACTAAGGGATATTAAGGCCTCCTTTTAATAGAGTACCAGACCAAAGCATTAACACATAGTGAATACATGAACTCCTCAAACTACGGTCATCACCGGGAGTGGTCCCGATTATTGTCACTTCGGGGTTGCCGGATCATAACACATAGTAGGTGACTATAGACTTGCAAGATAGGATCAAGAACTCACATATATTCATGAAAACATAATAGGTTCAGATCTGAAATCATGGCACTCGGGCCCTAGTGACAAGCATTAAGCATAGCAAAGTAATAACAACATCAATCTCAGAACATAGTGGATACTAGGGATCAAACCCTAACAAAACTAACTCGATTACATGATAAATCTCATCCAACCCATCATAGTCCATCAAGCCTACAATGGAATTACTCACGCACGACGGTGAGCATCATGAAATTGGTGATGGAGGATGGTTGATGATGACGATGGCGATGGATTCCCCTCTCCGGAGCCCCGAACGGACTCCAGATCAGCCCTCCTGAGAGGTTTTAGGGCTTGGCGGCGGCTCCGTATCGTAAAACGCGATGAATCCTTCTCCTCTATTTTTCTCCCCGAAAGTGAATATATAGAGTTGGAGTTGAGGTCGGAGGAGCTCCAGGGGGCCCACGAGGTAGGGGGCGCGCCCCCACCCTCTTGGCTAGGGTGTGGGCCCCCTAGTCTTGATTTTTTGCCAGTATTTTTTATTATTTCCAAAAAGACGCTCCGTGGAGTTTCAGGTCATTCCGAGAACTTTTGTTTCTGCACATAAATAACACCATGGCAATTCTGCTGAAAACAGCGTCGGTCCAGGTTAGTTCCATTCAAATCATGCAAGTTAGAGTCCGAAACAATGGCAAACGTGTTTGGAAAAGTAGATACGATGGAGACGTATCAACTCCCCCAAGATTAAACCTTTGCTTGTCCTCAAGCAATTCAGTTGATAAACTGAAAGTGATAAAGAAAAACTTTTACAAACTCTGTTTGCTCTTGTTGTTGTAAATATGTAAAGCCAACATTCAAGTTTTTAGCAAAGATTATAAACTAACCATATTCACAATAACGCATAGGTCTCATGTTTACTCATATCAATGGCATAATCAACTAGCGAGCTATAATAATAAAT
Source organism: Triticum urartu (assembly GCF_003073215.2). Lineage (NCBI taxonomy): Eukaryota > Viridiplantae > Streptophyta > Magnoliopsida > Poales > Poaceae > Triticum > Triticum urartu. The sequence continues at coordinate 232,715,750 of NC_053022.1, forward strand.
CTCGGATGACAACACTTTCTCAAAACAATCATAATATGATATAACAAGATGGTATCTCGCTAGCCCTTTCTGAGACCGCAAAACATAAATGCAGAGCACCTTTAAAGATCAAGGACTGACTAGACATTGTAATTCATGGTAAAAGAGATCCAGTCAAGTCATACTCAATGTAAACTAATAGTAATGAATGCAAATGACAGCGGTGCTCTCCAACTGGTGCTTTTTAATAAGAGGATGATGACTCAACATGAAAGTAAATAGATAGGCCCTTCGTAGAGGGAAGCAGGGATTTGTAGAGGTGCCAGAGCTCGGTTTTGAAATAGAGGTGAATAATATTTTGAGCGGTATACTTCCATTGTCAACATAACAACCAAGAGATGGCGATATCTTACATGCTACACACATTATAGGCGGTTCCCAAACAGAATGGTAAAGTTTATACTCCCCCTCCACCAACAAGCATCAATCCATGGCTTGCTCGAAATAACGAGTGCCTCCAACTAACAAGAGTCCCAGGGGGAGTTTTGTTTGCAATTATTTTGATTTGATTTGCATAAAGCATGGGACTGGGCATCCCGGTGACCAGCCATTTTCTCGTGAGTGAGGAGCGGAGTCCACTCCTCTTGAGAATAACCCGCCTAACATGGAAGATACAGACAACCCTAGTTGATACATGAGCTATTCGAGCATACAAAACCGAATGTTTATTTGAAGGTTTAGAGTTTGGCACATACAAATTTACTTGTAACGGCAGGTAGATACCATATATAGGTAGGTATGGTGCACTCATATGGAATAACTTTGGGGTTTATGGAATTGGATGCACAAGCGGTATTCCTGCTTAGTACCGATGAAGGCTAGAAAAAGACTGGGAAGTGACTAGCTAGAGAGCGACAACAGTCATGAACATGCATTAAAATTAGTCAACACAGAATGAAAGCATGAGTAGGATATAATGCACCATGAACATAAATATCGTAGGGGCTATGTTGATTTTGTTTCAACTACATGCGTGACCATATGCCAAGTCAAGCCACTCGAATCGTTCAAAAGAGGATACCACCCTATCGTACCACATCACAACCATTTTAATAGCATGTTGGCACGCAAGGTAAACTATTATGAGCTCCTAGCTAATTAAGCATGGCATAAGAAACTATGATCTCTAATTGTCATCGCCAACATGTTTATTCATAATAGGCTGAATTAGGAATGATGAACTAATCATGTTTACGAAAATAAGAGAGGTCGAGTTCATACCAGCTTTTCTCATCTCAGTCAGTCCATCATATATCATCATAATTGCCTTTCACTTGCACGACCGAACGATGTGGATAATAATAATAGTGCACGTGCATTGGACTAAGCTGGAATCTGCAAGCATTCAATAAACAGGAGAAGACAAGGAAATATGGGCTCTTTTTTCAGATCAACAATAATGCATATAAGAGCCACTACAACAATTTAATTATGGTCTTCTCCTATCGACCCCCAAAGAAAAGAAAAGAAATAAAACTATTTACACGGGAAAGCTCCCAACAAGCAAAAGAAGAACAGGAAATCTTTTTGGGTTTTCTTTTTAATTACTACTACAAGCATGGAAATTAAACTAACTAAAAGCTACAACTATTTCTTTTTGTTTTTCTTAAGGTTTATTAAACACACAAGAAGAAAGCATAAAAAGGAAAATAAACTAGCATGGATATTACAATGAAAAAGTATGAGCACCTACATCTAGCAATGAGTGTGTGAACATAAATGTAATGTCGATGAGAAATACGTACTCCCCCAAGCTTAGGCTTTTGGCCTAAGTTGGTCTAATGCCACGAATGGCTTGGCAGATATCCAAAGTTGTAGTTGGGGTCGTACTGAGATGCAACAGTCATTGCATCATGGGCTGCAGCCTGGAGGCGAGCCATCTCAGCTCTCCTCTTATACTCTTCCGCCTCCTCTCTGGTTATAGAATATCTCCCTTTTGCCTGAAAGTCAAAGAAAGTAGAAGCAGGGAGAGCGACGTGATATGGTGCGTCGTCTGTCAAAGATTAGTCGGTACTGGAGGAACTGATCGTTCCTCTCAACAATCTGATGATGAACCATAGCCTCATAATCCAAATAAGCAGGAGGCAACTCAATATCATCCTCACGTATGGTTATACCAAGAAAATTAGCTATGCGGGTTGCATAAATTCCACCAAAGAAATCTCCATTAAATCTATTAAGATGCAATCCCTATGGTAGCTTGTGCTATATCTCTAGATTCCCCCACAGTTATAATAGCAAGAAAATCTCTAAATTCAGATTTGCGAGGTTCACTAGCACTACCCCATTGTGGAAGTTTGCAAGCAGTGGTAAAGTCCTCTAAGTCCATAGTGTAAGAATTTTCATAAAGATCAAACATGACAGTTTGAGAATTACATGAAGATGAAAATTCAAACCTCCTCACAAAGGAGCTAGTGAGATAGTGGTACTGACGACATTTTTCTTCCTCGAAGCTCACAAGATCAGCGTTACGCAAATATGCATTAAATTCTTCCTTAATTCCTGCTCGATCCATGAAGTCCTCTGAAGGCCATTCACAAGGCCGCACTGGGGCGTCCCTTGGTGGTTCATCATCAACATCATGCATTGCAAGCCTGGGTCCTTGCTTCCTTGAAGGACCACCTTGGTACATTTTTCTAAACATATTTCTTCCTCTGAAAAATTTCTTAAATTTTTAGTAACTTCAAATAAAAGTAAACCAAACTCATCAAAATTGATAGCAACTACTCCTACAAGTGCCTAGAGCCTATATCATGCATCAAAACTTCTTGGAACCATTTAAATTTGACATGCAAGCTCAAGAACAGGGTCATCTAGGCAGCACAAATTTGCAATTAATAAAGCACTAGAACAAAAACTAATTGGACCAATCGAGGAGTCACATACCAAGGAACAATCCCCCCGAGCAGTTTTGTGAGAGGTGCTTTGAGCAAGGAGATCGAAAATGGCAGCAAAATGAGCTTGGACTTGGGTTTGAGCTGGATAATGGTGTTTGTGGGAGGAAGAAGGAGTGTGTGGGTGCATGAATAAGTGGAGGAGGGCTACCATGGGCCCACGAGGCAGGGGGCGCGCCCAGGGGGTAGGGCGCGCCCTCCACCCTCGTGGCCATGTGGATGCCCCCCTGCTGTGTTCTTAGTGCCAAATATTCTCAAATATTCCAGAAAAATCATATTTACATTTTAGGGCATTTGGAGAACTTTTGTTTTCGGGGTATTTTATATTGCACGGATAATTCAGATAACAGACAGAAAATACTATTTTTATTTTATTTAATATAAATAACATAAAGTAAACGAAGGGTACAGAGAGTTGTGTTATCTAAATTCATCCATCTCATGATCATCAAATGAATCCACTAACAAGGTTGATCAGTTCTTGTTAAGAAACTCATTTCGAATAACATGAAATCGGAGAAATTTCGAATAAAACTAGGTTACCTCTACGGGTATATGCACATCCCAACAATAAGAATATCATATTTCTTCTTGACATTAGAAAGAGGAAATTCAAAACCTCCAATAGTGATTGTTGAAATTTTTCCAATAGAATTGATACTGTGGACTTGAGGTTGTTTCCTTGGAAAGTGTACCGTATGCTCATTACCATTAACATGAAAAGTGACATTGCCTTTGTTGCAATCAATAACAGCCCCTGCAGTATTCAAAAAGGGTCTTCCAAGAATAATAGACATACTATCGTCCTCGGGAATATCAAGAATAACAAAGTTCGTTAAAATAGTAACGTTTGCAACCACAACAGGCACATCCTCACAAATACCGACATGTATAGCAGTTGATTTATCAGCCATTTGCAAAGATATTTCAGTAGGTGTCAACTTATTCAAATCAAGTCTACAATATAAAGAGAGAGGCATAACACTAACACCGGCTCTAAGATCACATAAAACAGTTTTAACATAGTTCCTTTTAATGGAGCATGGTATAGTGGGTACTCTTGGATCTCCAAGTTTCTTTGGTATTCCACCCTTAAAAGTATAATTAGCAAGCATGGTGGAAATTTTAGCTTCCGTTATCTTTCTTTTATTAGCAACAGTTTCTTTCATGTACTTAGCATAAGGATTCATTTTAAGCATATCAGTTAATCGCATACGCAAAAAGATAGGTCTAATCATTTCAGCAAAGCGCTCAAAATCCTCATCATCCTTTTTCTTGGATGGTTTGGGAGGAAAAGGCATGGGTTTCTGAACCCATGGTTCTCTTTCTTTACCATGTTTCCTAGCAACAAAGTCTCTCTTATCATAACGTTGATTCTTTGATTGTGGGTTATCAAGATCAACAACAGGTTCAATTTCTATATCATTATCATTGCTAGGTTGAGCATCAACATGAACGTTATCATTAACATTATCACTAGTTTTAGGTTCATTACCAGATTGTGTTTCAGCATCAGAAGTAGAAATATCATTTGGATTCTCAGGTGTTTCAGTAATAGGTTCACTAGAAGCATGCAAAATCCTATCATTTTTCTTTTTCTTCATTTTAGAAGGACTAGGTGCATCTATATTATTTCTCTGAGAATCTTGCTCAATTCTCTTAGGGTGGCCTTCAGGATACAAAGGTTTCCAAGTCATTTTACCACCTCTAGTCATAACTCTAGCATCATTATCATTATTCTTACTATTCAATTCATTGAGCAAATCATTTTGAGCTTTAAGTACTTGTTCTACTTGAGTGGTAACCATAGAAGCATGTTTACTAATAAGTTTAAGTTCACCTTTGACATTGGCCATATAATCACCCAAGTGCGCAAGCATATCAGCACTGCATTTTAATTCTCTACCAAAATAAGCATTGAAGTCTTCTTGCTTAACCATAAATTTATCAAACTCATCTAAGCATGGGCTAGCAAACTTAATAAATGGGATTTCAGCTTTATCATATCTATAGAGAGAATTTACCTTTACTACCTGTGTCGGGTTATCAAGACCATGTATTTCTTCAATAGGAGATGGATTAAAATTATGCATTTCTTCAACAGGCGGTAAATTAAGACCATGTATTTCTTCAATAGGAGGTAAATTCTTAACATCTTCAGCTTTAATACCCTTTTCTCTCATGGATTTCTTTGCCTCTTGCATATCTTCAGGACTGGGAAATAGAACACCTTTCTTCTTCGGAGTTGGTTTAGGAATGGGCTCAGGAAGTGTCCAATTATTTTCATTAGTCAACATATTATTTAATAGAATTTCAGCTTCATCTGGTGTTCTTTCCCTGAAAACAGAACCAACACAACTATCCAGGTAATCTATGGAAACATCCGTTAGCCCATTATAAAAGATATCAAGTATTTCATTTTTCTTAAGAGGATTATCAGGCAAATCATTAAGTAATTGGAGAAACCTCCCCCAAGCTTGTGGGAGACTCTCTTCTTCAATTTGCAAAAAAATATATATATCCCTCAAGGTAGCTTGTTTTTTATGAGAAGGGAAATATTTAGCAGAGAAGTAATAAATCATATCCTGGGGACTACGCACACAACCAGGATCAAGAGAATTAGACCATATCTTAGCATCACCCTTTAATGAGAACGGAAATATTTTAAGGATATAAAAGTAACGAATTCTCTCATCATTTGTGAACAGGGTGGCTATATCATTTAATTTAGTAAGATGTGCCACAACAGTTTCAGATTCATAGCCATAAAAAGGATCAGATTCAACCAAAGTAATTATATCAGGATCAATAGAGAATTCTTAATCCTTATCAGTAACACAGATAGGTGAAGTAGCAAAAGTAGGGTTAGGTTTCATTCTAGCATTAAGGGATTGCTGCTTCCATTTAGCTAATAACCTCTTTAGATCATATCTATCATTGCAAGCTAAAATAGCTCTAGTAGCTTCTTCATCCATAACATAACCCTCAGGAACAACAGGCAATTCATATTTATTAGGGGAAGAGTCTTCATCATCACTTTCATCAATATTATCAGTTTCAATAATTTCATTCTCTTTAATCCTAGCAAGTTGTTCATCAAGAAATTCACCAAGTGGCACAGTAGTATCAAGCATAGAAGTAGTTTCATCATAAGTATCATGCATAGCAGAAGTGGCTTCATCAATAATATGTGACATATCAGAATCAATAGCAAAAGCAGGTTTAGGTGTCGCAAGCTTACACAAAACAGAAGGTGAATCAAGTGCAGAGCTAGATGGCAGTTCCTTACCTCCCCTCGTAGTTGAGGGATAAATCTTGGTTTTTGGATCTCTCAAGTTCTTCATAATGATAAGCAGATATAATCCCAAGTGACTCAAAGAATAGATCTATGCTCCCCGGCAACAGTGCCAGAAAATAGTCTTGATAACACACAAGTATAGGGGATCACAATAGTTTTCGAGGGTAGAGTATTCAATCCAAATTTATTGATTCGACACAAGGGGAGCCAAAGAATATTCTCAAGTATTAGTAGCTGAGTTGTCAATTCAACCACACCTGGAAACTTAATATCTACAGCAAAGTATTTAGTAGCAAAGTAATATGATAGTAGTGGTAACGATAGCAAAAGGTAACGGTAGCAAAAGTAATGTTCTTGGTATTTTGTAGTGATTGTAACAATAGCAACGGAAAAGTAAATAAGAGAAGAACAATATATGGAAAGCTCGTAGGCAATGGATCGGTGATAGAGAATTATGCCGGATGCGGTTCATCATGTAACAGTCATAACCTAGGGTGACACAGAATTAGCTCCAATTCATCAATGTAATGTAGGCATGTATTCTGAATATAGTCATACGTGCTTATGGAAAAGAACTTGCATGAAATCTTTTGTCCTACCCTCCCGTGGCAGCGGGGTCCTAGCGGAAACTAAGGGATATTAAGGCCTCCTTTTAATAGAGTACCGGACCAAAGCATTAACACATAGTGAATACATGAACTCCTCAAACTATTGAAACCCAACAACTTATGTTCTTAGTCACCAAGCAATTGCAATTCAACTTATTCAACAGAGTTTAAGTAAGAGCTCCACATACTCAACCATCATATAGTCTTGTATGATTGCTAACACTCACCGCATATACATGAGCAAAACATTTCAACCGGACACATAGAAAGATATGGGCTTATTGTTTTGCCTCCCAACGTATTCACCTCAAGGGTGATGTCAACAATAATAATTCATGCTACCCATATTCAACTGGACATGTGAGCCTAGATCTTTCCTAATCACATGATGCTTGCCAAAAGAGAAAAATAAAAAGGAATAGAGAGATAAACTTTGACTCTTTGCATAAAATTAAATACTAAAAAGTAAAAGATAGGCCCTTCGCAGAGGGAAGTAGGGATTTGTAGAGGTGCCAGAGCTCAAAGCGAAAATTGAGAGATAAAAACATTTTGATAGGCATACTTTTCCCCCAACGAAAATGACTTAGAGCTCCCAACACTTTCCATTCTAGATATATCATAGGCGGTTCCCAAACAGAAAATAAAGTTTATTCCTTTTCACCATATTTCCACTTTCCATGGCTAACTGTATCCACGGGTGCCCTCCATACCAACACTTTCTAAGGAATTTATTATTTGACAACATAAAGTAAATTCATTTTTCATTTTGGGACTGGGCATCCCTAATACCTTTGCCTTACTCTCGTGTAATGACAAGTGAATAAACACTCATCGTGAGAATAACACATATAGCATGGAAAATATTGGCCACCCTTCACCGCCTCGCGAGCGGTACGAGCACACAAAAGAAAAATTTATTTTGAAAATTAGAGATGGCACATACAAATTTTCTTAGAATGGCAATAGAATACCACATATAGGTAGGTATGGTGGACTCTTGAAAATAAGATTTGGGTTTAAGGGTTCTTGGATGCACAAGTAGTATCTCTACTTGGTGCAGAATTTTTGGCTAGCAAGGATGGGGGGCAAGCACCACATGTTGAAGGATCTATGCCAATATAACTTCTATGTGAATATGAACAAACATAAACTATTAAGTTGTCTTCCTTGTCCAACGTCAACATTTTTGGCATATAATATTTTGATGGGGGCTCACAATCACAAAATATTTCCATGATAGTGTATTTATATGTGAAAGTTCTCTTCCTTATACTAATTATTCATGAATTGCTTGTATGACCAATATTGTGATTGTCAAGCCTCAAAATATTTCACTTTCTAAACCCAATGTGAAGCTATCACTAGGAATGATATGATTTCAATTACATGACATTCAATTTATTCAACAATTTTCTTATAGGATATAAGTGAAGCACAAGAGTAAATGACATAGAAAAGAGCTTTGTTGACGGGATATGAATGTCGCTTACTTAGCCTCCCTGGTAATTATTGGAGGACTCTATTTTATTTAAAAACTTTCAGATCTAAGTATTTTATTAAAACAGCAAGCAAAGAAAAATAAAATGACATTCTAAGAAGAGCACAACTCATGTGAAGAAGCAAAAACTTAGGCTCAACCGATACTAACCGATAATTGCTGAACAAGAAAGGTGGGATGCCTACCGGGGCATCCCCAAGCTTACATGCTTGAGACTTCTTGAAATATTATCTTGGGATGCCTTGTACATCCCCAAGCTTGAGCTTTTGTGTCTCCTTAATTCCTCTCATATCACGGTTTTCCTAAATATCAAAAGCTTCATCCACACGAAACTCAACAAGAACTCGTGAGATAAGTTAGTATAAACCAATGCAAAAACCTTATCATTATCTACTGTGGAAAATACTAAAATTATTACTCAAAAATTCATACTAAATGCCTCTGCATATTTAATACTCCTATCTGCAAATAGAATCATTAAACAAGCAAACATATGCAAACAATGCAAACATAACAGCAATCTGCCAAAACAGTACAGTCTGTAAAGAATGCAAGAGTATCAATACTTCCCTAACTCCAAACTTTATGAAAATTTACCAAACTGTAGAAAATTTATTATAGCTCATTTTGCAAAAAGTTTCAACTTTTTATCACATTCCGAATTTTCTAGTGAATTTTTGCAACAACGGTAAACTTTCTGTTTTCAAACAGCAATATGTATACTTGCAAAATAAGCATGGCAAAGGCTATAATTGCCACTTTTATTGAAGTAAAAGATGCAAAAAATTATTCTAAATAACAGCAAGCACATCCTAACAAAATAAAATGATGCTCCAAGCAAAACACATATCATGTGACGAATGAAAACATAGCTCCAAGTGAGATTAGCGATAATGTTGGAGACAAAAGAGGGGATGCCTTCCGGGGCATCCCCAAGCCTAGTTGCTTGGATCTTACTTGAATATTACCTTGGGGTGCCTTGGGAATCCCCAATATTAGGGTCTCGTGACTCCTCATTCTCCTCAAATCGACATGTCACCCCAAACTTGAAAACTTCAATCACACAAAACTTAACGGAACTTTGTGAGATAGGTTAGTATGATAAAGACCAAACCATTTCACTTTTGGTACTGTCAAAGACAAGATTCATAATTTTTCTCACACAATGCTTACTGTAGCATAACATTTCTACAACTTATATTAAGCAATATAAGTCATATAAACTAGAAAATAAGCAAACTATGCATTGAAAACAGAATCTGTCAAAAACAGAACAGTCTGTAGTAATCCGTACTCAAACCATACTTATGCTACTCCAAAAATTCTGAAAAAATAGTACAACCTGAGAAATTTGTCTATTAATCTTCTTAAAAAATAATCAGTATTTTATCACGCTTCTGTTAAAAACTAGAATTATTTTTGTGTGCGCAAAAGTTTCTGTTTTTCAGCAAGATCAAAGCAACTATCACCCAACAAGATCCTAAAGGCTTTACTTGGCACTTTTCAAAAGCAATAAAACATGATTACTACAGTAGTATAATCATGTGAACACACAAAAACATTAGGTAAAAGTGTTGGGTTGTCTCCCAACAAGCGCTTTTCTTTTATGCCTTTTAAGCTAGGCATGATGATTTCAATGATGCTCGCATAAAAGGCAAGAATTGAAATGTAAAGAGAGCATCATGAAGCATATGACTAGCACCTTTAGGTCTAACCCACTTCCTATGCATAGGGATTTTGTGAGAGAACAACTTATGGGAACAAGAATCAACTAGCATAGGAAGGCAAACCAAGTGTAACTTCAAAACAATCAACACATAGAGAAGAAACCTGGTATTATTGAGATATGTAAGAGCATAAGTTCCTTCCTCATGATAATTTTCAGAGGCATCATGAATGAATTCAACAATATAACCATCACATACATAACTCTTTTCATGGTTTACAAGCATATAAGATTTATCACTCTTTATGGCATAGATGTCATCATAATAATCATCATAGATAGCAACTTCATTGTCATAATCAATTGAAACCTCTTCCAAAATAGTGGATGTATCACTAAATAAAGTCATGAGCTCTCCAAATCCACTTTCATCAATATTGTAACAAGATTCAACACCCTCCAAAATAGTGGGATCACTACTACCTAAAGTTGACACTCTTCCAAACCCACTTTCATCAATGTAATCATCATAAATAGGAGGCATGCTATCATCATAATAAATTTTCTTATCGAAAGTAGAAGGAACCAAAGGATCATATTCATTAAGCAAAGCATCCCCAAGCTTAGGACAAGCATTATTTCCAGAAATTAAATCTTCAAACATTTCATACTCATCAAACATAGCATCCCCAAGCTTGTGGCTTGGCATATCATAAGCATAATCACTCTCACCATTAATAATATGAATAGCACCAACGGTATAACAATTGCTATCATCATAATTTCTCAAGTTGGTGCCAAAAAGATTTCCAATATTATAAGAATTATCATTATCTTCCCAATCATAATCATCATAACAATCAATAGGCATAACAAAATCATCATCAAGTGCATCATCTTCCACTATTTTTTTTGATTCATTTTCATGAGGCACAACAATAATAGGAGCAACATTATTTGGAAGAGATACCTTTTTACCTCTCTTCTTTCTTCTTTTCTTCTTCTTCACCACACCATGTGTGGGTTTAATTAATTCTTTCAAGCTTCTTGTTGAAGAGATTGGTTGGATAGGAAGCTCCTCCTCGTTACTTGATTCATCATTATAAACACCAGGAGGGCTTTGGGAAATATTTTCCCTTTCATTAGTACTCTCTTCATATTCCATTTGTTTTCTTGACATTAGATATTTGGCAATATAAGGATTCTCAATGCAATTTACTGCACAAAACATATAAATTTCCTCTAGATCAAAATCAAGAAATTTCTCGAGATTAAATTTTGGAATATCTTTAGTTATACGTTTCATTTCTCCATACCCCAAAAGAAGACTAAGATCTTTATGATGCTCAAGGGTAATCAAGTTATCACAATTTTTGGACAAGATTTGATCATGAAAGAAATTGCATTGGAGATTTAAATGACCACCTTCATTGCAAAGTTCACAAGGATGGCAAAAAAATTACATCTTTCAGCACAATCATCTAGCCTCTCTTGCAAATTTTTTGTTTCTAAATATTTATGCTTCTTACAAAATCTATCTTCCCTTTTTGGTGTGCAAAGGCACACCCAATTCACTCCGCAAAAAGTGACATGCTTATAAGAAACATTTTTGTCATGAATCGTGCAATCATCATTAGCATTTTGGATATTCAAAGAATTCATACTAACAACATTGCAATCATGCTCATCATTTAAATATTTTGTGCCAAGCATTTTATTGACTTCTTCTTCTAACAATTGAGCACAATTTTCCGAACCATCATTTTCAAGAAAGATATTATAAAGATGATCAATAATATGAGGCAACCTAAAATCCATTTTTATATGTAGTTTTCTTTTATAGACCAAATTAGTGATAAACAAGAAACTAAAATATTCAATTGCAAGATCTAAAGATATACCTTCAAGCAGTCACCTCCCCGGCAACGGCGCCAAAAAAGAGCTTGATGTCTACTACGCAACTTTATTCTTGTAGACACGTGTTGGGCCTCCAAGCGCAGAGTTTTGTAGGACAGTAGCAATTTTCCCTCAAGTGGATGACCTAAGGTTTATCAATCTGTGAGAGGTATCGGATGAAGATGGTCTCTCTCAGACGACCCTGCAACCAAATACAAGAAATATATTGTGTCCCCAACACACCCAATACAATGGCAAATTGTATAGGTGCACTAGTTTGGCGAAGAGATGGTAATAAAAGTGTAATACGGATGGTAGAAATATATTTTCATAATCTGAATAAATAAAAACAGTAAGGTAGCAAATAGTAAATGGGCACAAAAACGGTGTTGCAATGCTTAAAAACAAGGCCTAGGGTCCGTACTTTCTCTAGTGCAATCTCTCAACAATGCTAACATAGTTGGATCCTATGATTTTCCCTCAAAGTGGAACAAAGAATCACTCCCGAGTTCCTATTAGCAGAGAAAAAATAGGAATTAGTTGTAGGGTACGAAACCACCTCAAAGCTATTCTTTCTGTTCGATCTATTCAAGAGTTCGTACTAAAACAACGCAAAGCTATTTTTTCCGTTCGATCTATCCTGGAGTTCATACTAGAATGACACCAAAGCATATTCATATTCATAATACTCAACCCACACAAAGAACTACAAGGAGACCCCAAAGTTTCTATCGGAGAAAAGACAATCAAAACATGCATCAACACCTATGCATAGATTACCCCAATATCACTGCGGGAATCCGCATGTTGAGTGCCATAACGTATATCAAGTGAATCAATAAGATACCCCAATGTCACCTCAAGTATTCATACCTCAAGACATACATCATGTGCTCTCGAATCTAAACATTCAATCCGACATGACAAAACTTCAAAGGGTAAAGATTCAATTCATCACAACAAGAGTATAGAGGGGAGAAAGATGGTATGATCCATCTATGCTAACAAAGCCCATGATATAGATCACGAGAGAGAGAGAGAGATTAAACACATAGCTACCGGTACAAACCCTCAGCCCGGAGGGTGGACTACTCCCTCCTCATTGTGGTGGCCGCCGGGATGATGAAGATGGCCACCAGAGATGATTCCCCCCTCCGACAGGGTGCCAGAATGGGTCTAGATTGGTTTTCGGTGGCTACGGAGCCCTGCGGCGGCGGAACTTCTGATCTAGGTTAACCCCGAAGGGTTTTGGAATATTTGGGAATTTATAGTGCAAAGAAGGAATGCGGGAGGCCACCGAGGTGGGCACAACCCACCTGGGCGCGCCAGGGCCCCCTAGCGCACCCTGGTGGGTTGTGTCCCCCTCGGGGCACCCCCCAGGTCTAGCTCTGGCAGATTGGGTTCCTTCTGGTCCAAAAAAATATCTGTAAAGTTTCACGGTGTTTGGACTCTGTTTGATAATGATTTCCTGTGATGTAAAAAAACAAGCAAAAGGAACAACTAGCACTGGGCACTGGGTCAATAGGTTAGTCCCAAAAAATGATATAAAGTTGCTATAAAATGATTGTAAAACACCCAAGAATGATATAATAACAACATGAATACTTCATAAATTATAGATATGTTGGAGACGTATCAGGCACCACGACGGCCCCTTGGTCACCACCCTAGAACCAGAAGGGGGGCTCCAGCACAGGCACTGGCAGAAGAAGACGCCGGTGCCCGGCCAGAAGACCCCAAAAGGAAGCGGAAGCACCAGGGGAACGAGCCTTTTCCTGGCAGCCGGAAGAAAAGGTGATGACGGCGCCGGGAAAAGGGGGAAGAGCCAGGCTGACGGGCAGCAGGTCCCCAGTGCGAGACGAACGCTTCGATGCGGTCGTACTCCTATTGGACGTCCTGCCTCCCGTCTTCTCATTCTCCCCAGGCTTCATCTGCATCAACACTGCTCCGGGAGGAGGTCGAGGCCCCAGTCTGGCGCCCCCAGCAGAGAAACAGCAAGCGGCCAAGACGGCCAGGGGGCTCCAGGCGTGCCACGTCCCACCTTGGTGGGTTAGAAGGCGCGCCTCTCGTCGACATCAGCCCCAAGACCCCCGGGAGTGATAGTACTGGGATTACCAATGATCTCCAGCCCCTCCTCTCGGACGAGCATCGAAGATGCCAAAAGATTCGCCACACCAAGGACCAGGCTCACTCCCCAAGCATCAGCACCGACATGAGGCGACGTATGCCCTGAGCTAGAGCCCGGGGGCTGGCCCCAGGCTTCCTTCTCAAGCATGACCAGCAGAAACAGAAGATGAGGAGAGGAGGACCACGGAGATGGATGACTCCGCCCTCCTCCGCTCCTCCCTTTTACAAGCCGGGCGGGGAAGGACAGCCGCTCCATCCACGGCTGATCACTGCCCTTCTTTGCCAATTCAAGGCGGGTGGGCCATTTCCCAAGGTACCCTCCCACGCCATGCGCCTCCGTTACCTACCCTGCGCGATGCATGCTGCATGCGTGTGTAACACCCCTGATGTAACTTTCCTTAATAGTAACTACAACCCTTGCCATCTTCGGCTATGTGATATGATATTCCCTTCATGGTTGGGTTTTATCTTTCGTTTTGCATTTTAGTCATGTCATGCATTTCATATCATGTCATCATGTGCATCGCATTTGCATTCATGTCTGTCTCATGCATCCGGTCATTTCCCCCATCGTCCGTTTCGCAATCCGACACTCTCTCGTGCACCCGTTGCATCCCTCTAATCTGGTTTCGTGACCGGGACAAAAACGTTCTTGGAATGGGTCAAGATTTTTCAAGTGGCCTTGGTATATCAACGGTAGGCCGCCTGTAAAATTTTGTTCCATTTGGAGGTCGTTTGATGCCCCAACGGTTAACCGTAAAAGCCTCTCTCTTGTTGCAGCCCAACACCCCTCCAAAAGAGCCCACTAACCTCCTCCATGTTCTCCGTCGTTGGATCACGATCATGTGGGTGAAAACCGCACCTCATGTGGACTCTCCTAGCTCCCCCTACCTATAAATATGCACCCCTCCTCTAAATTCGGGCAATTTTCCCCTCTCCCCAGCCGGACATGTCCGCGCGCCACCGGACAACCCCGCGCCACCGCTCTCAGCCACTCCGGGGCTAACATGTGGCCACCCGGCCGCCCGTCGCCGCTGCGGCCCGGAGAGCCCGGATCGGGCCCTCCCAGCCCACGTTGCCTCCATGCGCCCCACCACCGCCTGACGTCACCGCGCCGCCGCCCGGAACCTGCTCCGCCGAACGCCGCCACAACGTTGGTCGCCGCCTCCCGCGTAGGACGCCCCCCCCGCACGCCGTCGCCTCCTCCTCCCGTTAGCCAGCAAGCCCGCAAGCTTCGGCACCGGCGTCCTCTTCTACTCCGGCGCAAGTACGGCGACCAACTCCGGCCGTCCTCGATTCCCGTGCCCGATCCCTAGATCTGTAATTCGGAGGTTGACTTTGTTGTTTTTTTAGTCCCAAATCTGCAACATTTTCATGCCTTGTTCATCATGCCATTCCTTTGTTTACCATGATATGTTGCTTGTGTTTTTTCTAGTCCTTTTCCTGTTACATTTTGATGAGATGTAAACTTGTTGCTACCATGAGATCCATGCACATTTTGAGATAGTTCAGTAAGCATGTTTTGTAGATGTGGTATTGCTCTAACTATTCATGCCTCTGGTTGAAATTATGGATTAACCTAGCATGTCTTTTCCTTGCTCTACTTTTTCTAAATCTTGTTCCTGGCAGATTGTTAACATGATATTCAATATTGCCATGTGTTTTGCTAGTGATGCATGTACCCTATGAGCTTGCTCTTGCCACGCTTAGCTTATTGGATATGTATACTTCATGTTGGTTACCTTCTAATGCTATGAAATGCCTTGTGATGAGTGAATTGAGCTTGCAAAGTTGCTATCATGAATCTGTTCCTGCCATGTCTTATTTTTCTTCGAAGTGTGAAACTGTTAATATAACTTGCCATGTTTGCATGGGTACCACATTATTTTCCATGCCTCTTTGGGTTATGATCAGTAAGTGAGTTTTGTTCTATGTGTTTAGCACAAGCATGCCATTCCTTTGTTTGCCATGATATGTTCCTGCAGCATGTTGTTCGCTTGCTCTAAACATTGCTATATGATGCTGTTTTGACATGTTTAGTATTTTCTAAGTCTGTGAAGCTGATATCATTTGCATTTTTGCCATGCTATTTTGAACTTGTTCTACTAAGAACTAGCAGGAGCTTACTGTTCATGATTTGTAGAGCTTCATGTGTAATTTATGGTCATATGCTTTGTTGCTATGTTTGAGTGTTATAGCATAGTTTCTTGCTGCATCCTAAGTGCTATCATGCTGTTAATCGCAGATTTGCATCATTCTTGTTTTGCTTGTCATTTGCAAACCGTGCATCCGTTTCCGGTGATCCTTATATCGATTTCGACCAAAATCACCTCATCTTTCTAGTGGCATACTTTTTTTGACATGTTGATGCCTCGTTCATCCTTTTCCTTCTGGAGTACCCATATGCATTGCACATCATACCTTGCATTACATGCCATGTCTTGCATCATGTTGCTTGTGCATTGCACCATGTTTGATTCTTCTTCCATTGCTTGTGTTCTTGCTTTGGGTAGAGCCGGGAGACGAGTACGTGAACGAGGAACCTGTTGAGTACGCTAACGAGGATCAAGTTTTCGACAACTCTGAGTACATTGCAGGCAAGATGACCATACCCTCGATATCACTTCTATCTTTGCTGGCTAGTTGTTTGTTCTATCGCTATGTCACTCTACCTACAACTTGTTATATCATGCCTCCCATATTGCTATGTCAAGTCTCTAACCCACCTTCCTAGCAAATCGTTGTTTGGCTAAGTTACCGCTTTTGCTCAGCCCCTCTTATAGCGTTGCTAGCTGCAGGTGCCTTGCAGGTTGTTACATGTTGGAACATGGATATGTTGGGATATCACAACATCTCTTATTTAATTTAATGCATCTATATACTTGGTAAATGGTGGAAGGCTCGGCCTTATGCCTGGTGTTTTGTTCCACTCTTGCCGACCTAGTTTCCGTCATACCGGTGTTATGTTCCTTGATTCTGCGTTCCTTACGCGGTTGGGGTTATGGGACCCCCTTGACAGTTCACCTTGAATAAAACTCCTCCAGCAAGGCCCAACCTTGGTTTTACATTTGCCTAACAACCTAAGCCTTTTTCCCTTGGGTTCTGCAGACCCGAGTGTCGGTGTCAAAACCGGCGGATCTCGGGTAGGGGGTCCCGAACCGTGCATGTAAAGTGGATGGTAACAGGAGGCATGGGAGACAATGTTTTACCCAGGTTCGGGCCCTCTTGATGGAGGTAAAACCCTACGTCTTGCTTGATTAATATTGATGATATGGGTAGTACAAGAGTAGATCTACCACGAGATTGGAGAGGCTAAACCCTAGAAGCTAGCCTATGGTATGATTGTATGTTGTAGTTGTTGTTGTCCTACGGACTAAAACCCTCCGGTTTATATAGACACCGGAGAGGGTTAGGGTTACACAAGGTCGGTTACAAAGGAGGAGATATACATATCCGTATTGCCTAGCTTGCCTTCCACGCCAAGTAGAGTCCATCCGGAGACGAGACGAAGTCTTCAATCTTGTATCTTCATAGTCCAATAGTCCGGCCAAAGGATAGAGTCCGGCTATCCGGAGACCCCCTAATCCAGGACTCCCTCAGTAGCCCCTGAACCAGGCTTCAATGACGATGAGTCCGGCGCGCAGTGTTGTCTTCGGCATTGCAAGGCGGGTTCTTCTCCAACTTTCAAGTGTTCGTAAGCAGTGTCCGGATCCATAAATGTTGAACCTCTTGGCTTTTGTGTCCAATAAGGGCTATCTCCCACGCGTCGAACGAATACGAGGCACCAGGGCGTTTTTACATTTGCCCCCTAGCCAGATAAATAATTGTCTATTAAAGGGATGGGGATTCTTAGATCCAATCCATATCATCCTCCCCCAGCGAGAATTCATCAGAGCGTGCTTTGGAAAGATCCATTCCAGCATGGCCAACCTCCGCAGCTCCTCCTCCCACCCCCGTAGCCCAAAGCCCGGTGATTGGGAGAGGTGTTCAGTCCCACACAGTCGATTAGTCGAGCTGCAGACGAAGGGATTTCTCCCTCCAGCGTACATGGTGCCCGTTCGAGCCAGGCTCGCCACCTACAATGGCGGGGAGAAAGCGGAGAACTTTCCCTGTCCCTCCATGGGGGAACGGGTTTGCCTTGTTCCTTACTTAATAAGGGGACTCGGATTTCCAATCCACCTGTTCCTCCGCGGGCTCCTGGAGTTCTACGGCCTCCAACTACACAATCTCACCCTGCCTCCATCCTACACATCACTGGCTATGTTGCTCTCTGTGAGTTGTTCCTGGGCTGCGAGGCTCACTTCGAGCTGTGGAAAAGGCTATTCTGCCTTGTCCCTCACACACAGAGGGAATCACTTTATTAAGTGGGCAGAGCCGAAATATGGCGTATCGCCGATACCGGATACCTGTCTGGTACCCCGAAGAAGCCGTCCGAAGACTGGCCTTCGGAATGGTTTTATATGGAGGACGTCCCCCTTCCGGACCCTGTTCGGCGGGGTCTACCCGAGTTCGACAATGCTCCTCTGAAGAAGCGCCGAAGTTGGCGCCCACGGAGCCCCCAGGCGGAAGACAACGGAGAAGTCCTCTATCTGATGAACCGGATCAAAGCACTAGCTCGATCCGGACTGATAATAATCGAAGTTATGTCGATTTGCATAATGCGGGGAGTGCAGCCACTCCAATATCGTGGGCACCCCTTGTGGTGTTATAACGGGGCAGATGCTGCCACCCGCTGCGGGCGTAAGGGTCCGGACAATGCTGCCGCTTTAGCGAAGATTCTGTCCGAACTGTTCAAGGGCGAGGAAGAGGAGTTCACCCGCATCAAGCCACGGGATGGATTCTCTATGTACAATCCTCCAAGCTGGGTAAGTTATATTTCCCTGCTCCCATTTTTCCCGCATTCTTAGTCGTAAGTATTCACCTTGCCACCTTGCGGCAGGAACTACGAAAAGCCATAAAGGAGGGCAGCAGCCCTTCTCCACAACCAGAGGACCCTGACCAGGCCATCGATTCCAGACTCGAAGAAGATCCGGTTATCTCCGTGGAACTGATAGACTGACAGTTCTATCAGTTAAGCTGCGACGATGCCCCGGTGGCCATTACGGCCGACTATCCCGGACTGCTCCCTGCATCGCAGGTAAGAAAAATCAAAATGTCCCAACTCCAAAACTAGGATCCCCTTTTAGGCTCTTCACCCATCATATACACATGGCATCTTTTATAGGGAAGGCATTCGGGACGCCCTGCCGAACCCGCGGCAACTCGCCAACAAGAGGTGCCGAGGCCGGGTAGGCCAAAAAGGAAGGCAGTCAGGACGGAGACGCCGATGCAAAGGTATAGGAAAAACCCTGCTCCGTGGTTGTCGTCTTTCTCAAAATGTAATGACGCCCTCGTTTCTTTAACAGAAAGAACGCTCGCCGGAATATGTCCGGCGATGCTGCCAATCAAGCTTCCACCAGTCGAGCGCCAGGACCGGACATAGAGGCGGAAGGCGATATGGGGCAGGCGCCGGATAATCCCCCGACAGAGGATGCAGATAGATTGTCCACTACAAACTCAGAAGTGGAAAGCGCCATGAATCATAGGCGCCGCCGGGACGTACTCCACGACGCTTGTTTCTCACCAGAGGCGTTCGACGCCTTCAATTCTGGAGAGGCGTACCTCCATGCTGCTCAAGATGGTCTAGCCAGAGCCACATATCAGTATGTAAATGATGTACGGGTGAGTAAATCTGACGATTTATATGTATTAGTAGCCCCTGAGACTAGAAACAGTTAGCAGAACTGATTTAAGGATCATCTATAATGTGCAGGTTCTTACAGAGAAGAATACTAGGCTGTCCCAGGAGCTGGAGGAATGCAAGACCCAACTGGGGGCTGCTCTTGCCGCATTGCAGGAACATAAAAAGCCTCCCGCTGGTAACATTTACTTTAAAGAATGGTGGTTACCATATAGTGTGCGGCGTGTCTGCAGATCTAACAATTGATTTTGCAGATGAGTCCGGAGAAAGTCCGGGGGACCAGCATGTTATGCGACAGCTAGAGGCTGGCAAACGTGTGCTGAGTAAGGTTGTGCTGGAGAAAAATAGTCTCCAAGATGCCAATGTTAAGCTGAACGTTGAACTAAAAGACGTTCGGTGCCAGCTTGCGGACTCTGAGAAGGAGAATAAGCGGCTTCGGCATGACATTTTTAGTAAGTGCTTGAACGAATCCTACTAAAGGAGTTCGGCGAAGAAGTCGACTAACAGCGTTATGTCTATAGGTATGCTGACAGGTCGTCCCGTGGAGGAAATGCCCGGGTCTGCGGGTGATCTTTTGTCCGAGCTGTCACATCTGCACGAACAAGTTCGGCAGGTGATGCAAGGTGTTGCCCAGGCTTTGTGGCCATCTGTCTCCTTGCCAGAGGGCGTTGGAGAGCTTATGGAGAAGCTCAAGGGAGCACGGCAGCGCCTCCAATTATGGAAGATATCGACCTACTGACAGGGTGCCAGAGAGGCCTGGGCCATGGTGAAGACTCGGTATACCAAGGCAGACCCAAATCACATGGCCGAGGTCGGACCTATGGGGCCCGACGGAAAAGAGATCCCCGTTAGCTTAGTTTATGGGCAAGTAGAATTAGCCGCAAAGTATTCCCAACAGGATTGTAAGCTAGACCGCCTGTTGGATGGTATAGAAGAGGAGTTTAGTCAGTCTGCATGACTATGTAATTAAAGTGACATGTATAATGCCTTCTAGTCGGATTGTAGATCATTTGTCGTTGCGGACCTTTTCGCTTCAACCTCCGGGCCCGATAGTCCGGAGTGAATCCGAATACCCGCTCAGTTATATAAGAACCGGGGTATGCGTGGAGACCAGGCGTAGGGGTCATTATTGCTTTATCAGACAAGTTCCCAACTAGTTATGTTATATTACATGGGTAGTAAGAAACATCTTCTAGGGAGAATAGTTCCGTTAAGGGTTCCTTTCCCTAGGTAAGCATGCCCTAAAGTGCATGTCCGGACTGCGCTAAGAAACGCGGAAAAAGCATTTGGGGGCAGATATGGATAATAAATAAAAGTCATCTTTTGTTCACCGACCGAATGTTCCCTTAAGAACGCTAGCTTTCGGCTTCACCCAGTCTGAGGTACACATTCGGCTGACCCGACAGTAACAATCGCAGAGGTGCTCCCTTATGCCCTAGCCGAATTAACGGGAACGTAGGGCATAAATACAAGAGCCAGGCAACCCAGCTTGGCCAAAACTTAAGTCATATCGATGCATATAATGGTGAAAAAAGGTACATGCGGAAGTATAACACATGTGTTGGGCGTGAGGCCCAGGTAAATAATTTAAGCTTCTGTGAAAGAAGCCCCCAGGTATGGAGAGTGCGGCTAGCGCATCTGTAATGTACAAGTGAGGCACAAGGTGACCCTTGGAGGCCTAGAGAAATAATAAGAGAAAGAAAGAAAGGGAAACAAGACAGATGATGCATATGCAGAAAATGGACAAAGGGAGGGGACTAACATAGAGACCGATGCTAGGCGTAGAATCTTCGGAGCCTGGCTGCGTTCCATGGGTTCGGCTCGAGTCGACTAGTCGATGCATCCCGCAGTCGGTACGCTCCATCGGTCAGAACTTGGTCAATAATGAAGGGACCTTCCCATTTGGGCTCGAGCTTGTTCTTTTTCTTATCCGGCAGGCGTAGAACTAGTTCGCCAATGTTATAAGTTTTGACCCGTACTTCTCTGCTTTGGTATATGCGAGCCTGTTGCTGGTAAAATGCGGAACGGGCTTTGGCTACGTCGCACTCTTCCTCTAAGGTGTCCAGACTGTCCTGCCGATCGAGCTCGGCTTCTCTTTCTTCGTACATGCGCACTCGAGGTGAGTCATGAATTATGTCACAGGGCAAGACTGCCTCTGCGCCGCACACCATAAAAAACGGTGTATATCCGGTACTATGATTCGGCGTGGTCCACAGCCCCCAGAGTATGGAGTCGAGCTCCTCTACCCAGTGCGTGTCAGACTCCGTTAAGGAACACACTAATCTGGGTTTAATGCCGCTCATTATAAGACCGTTTGCTCGTTCGACTTGACAGTTGGTTTGTGGGTGATAGACTGAAGCATAATCAAGCTTGATGCCCATTTTTCTACACCAGAGTTTTACCTCGTCGGCCGTGAAGTTCGTGCCGTTATCAGTGATGATGCTGTGGGGGACGCCATAATGGTGTACAACCCCGGATATGAAATCTATCACCGGTCCGGATTCGGCTGTTTTAACCGGTTTAGCTTCTATCCATTTGGTGAATTTATCCACCATGACCAATAAGTATTTTTTCTTGTGGGTTCCCCCTTTAAAGGGTCCAACCATGTCAAGCCCCCAGACCGCAAAGGGCCATGTAATGGGGATTTTTTGGAGGGCGGTGGGTGGCATGTGGCTTTGATTTGCAAAGAGCTGGCAACCGGCGCAACGTTGGACCAAGTCCTGTGCATCTGCCCGGGCCGTTGGCCAATAGAATCCTATATGGAAGGCCTTGCTTACAAGAGCTCGGGCTGCGGCGTGATGACCGCCGAGTCCGGCGTGAATTTTTTTCCAAAAGATTCCGCCCTTCCTCTTCGGAGATGCACCTTTGAAGGACTCCGGTAGTGCTTTTCTTGTACAATTCTCCCTCATGGACCCTGTAGGCCTTGGATCGCCGCACTATGCAGCGTGCCTCATTTTGGTCCTCCGGAAGTTCCTGTCTAGTTAGGTAGGCCAGGAATGGTTCTGTCCATGAGGCAATAATGGCCATTATTTCGTGGGCTGAAGGTGTTATTTCGGTGGCGGAGCCTCTGATTGTGTCAGAGAGTTCGGTATCGGGTATTTTGGCCGGGTCCGGACTGTTGTTACCGGTGTCCCCTTCCCATGCTACGGATGGCTTGAAGAGCCTTTCCAGAAATATGTTGGGGGGGGGACCGCGTCGCGTTTTGCATTGATGCGGACGAGGATATCCGCCGCCTGATTGTTTTCCCGAGCCACATGGTGAAATTCGAGTCCCTCGAACCGAGCTGACATTTTTAGGACGACATTTTGATAGGCCGCCATTTTCGGATCCTTGGCATCAAAATCTCCGTTTATTTGGGATATTGCGAGGTTTGAATCCCCATGCACCTCCAGGCGTTGAATGCCCATGGAGACTGCCATCCGAAGACCATGCAACAGAGCTTCATATTCGGCTGCATTGTTGGAATTTGTATAAAATATTTGCAGTATGTACCAAACGATATCTCCGGTTGGGGACGTCAGGACGATGCCAGCCCCTACACCGGCCGACATTTTAGAACTGTCGAAGTGCATGATCCAATTGGAGTATGCGCCGTACTCTTTAGGGAGTTCGGCCTTCGTCCATTCGGCGACGAAGTCGGCCAGTACTTGCGATTTAATGGATCGGCGAGGTTTGTATGTTATGTCGAATGGGAGGAGCTCAATGGCCCATTTGGCAATCCGGCCCGTAGCATTGCGGTTGTTGATAATATCATTCAGTGGCACTTCCGAGGCTACTGTAATTGAACACTCTTGAAAGTAGTGTCGCAGTTTCCGCGATGCCATGAATACCGCATATGCTATTTTTTGGTAATGCGGGTACCGTGATTTGCATGGAGTGAGGACAGTGGATACATAGTATACCGGATTTCGAAGAGGGAATTTGTGTCCGTCCGCTTCCCGTTCGACAACGAGCACCACGCTTACAACTTGATGAGTTGCCGCAATATACAACATCATTGGTTCGCCGATGTTTGGTGCGGCCAGGATCGGGTTGGTTGCCAGAATGGCCTTTATTTCTTCCAATCCGGCTGTGG
The DNA here is from genome assembly GCF_003073215.2 of Triticum urartu. Lineage (NCBI taxonomy): Eukaryota > Viridiplantae > Streptophyta > Magnoliopsida > Poales > Poaceae > Triticum > Triticum urartu. The sequence goes on from NC_053022.1 coordinate 232,739,591, forward strand.
CCGCGTCCGTCCACTCGAAGTGTTCGGTGTGCCGAAGGAGGCTATAAAGGGGTAAAGCCTTTACTCCCAAGTGGGAGATAAAGCGGCTTAGAGCCGCCATGCATCCAGTTAGCTTCTGGATTTGTTTGAGGTCTCTTGGGGTAGCCAACTGTGACAACACTCGGATTTTGGCCGGATTAGCTTCAATACCTCTACTGGAGACAATGAATCCCAGGAGCTTTCCGGCTGGTACGCCGAAAACGCATTTTTCTGGATTGAGCTTGATGTCATATGTTCAGAGGTTGTCGAATGTGAGCCTCAAGTCGTCTATCAAAGAGTCGACGTGTTTGGTTTTGACGACCACATCATCTACGCATGCCTCTACTGTTTTCCCGATTTGTTTCTCCAGGTATGTCTGAATCATGCGCTGATATGTTGCGCCAGCGTTTTTGAGCCCAAAAGGCATTGTGTTAAAACAGAAGGGACCGTATGGCGTGATGAATGTTGTTGCGGCTTGGTCGGACTCCGCCATCTTGATTTGGTGGTAACCGGGGTATGTGTCGAGGAAAGACAATGACTCGTGTCCTGCAGTAGCATCAATGATTTGATCGATGCGTGGGAGGGGGAAGGGATTCTTTGGGCAAGCTTTATTGAGGTCTTTGAATTCGACACAAAGGCGCCAGGATTTGTCCTTCTTTGGTACGATCACCAGGTTTGCCATCCAGTCCGGGTGTTTTATTTCTTTGATGAATCCGGCCTCCAATAACTTGGCTAGTTCCTCTCCCATGGCCTGTCTCTTAGGTTCAGAGAAACGCCGAAGAGCTTGCTTGACCGGCTTGAATCCCTTTAGGATATTGAGGCTATGCTTGGCTAGCCTGCATGGGATTCCTGGCATGTCTGAGGGATGCCAGGCGAATATGTCCCAGTTCTCGCGCAGGAACTCTCATAGTGCGGCGTCCACAGTGGGGCTTAGCTATGCCCCGATGGAGGCTGTTTTTTAGGGTCCGTTGGGTGGACTTGGAATTTGGCTATTTCATCTGCTGGTTTAAAAGAGGTGGACTTGGATCTTTTGTCGAGTATCACGTCGTCCCTGTCCACTGTGGAGCATAGCGTAGTTAATTCCTCGACCGAGAGGGCTTCGGATAATGCCTCGAGGGCCAATGCGGCTGTTTTGTTTTCAGCGCGGAGTGTTGTGTCCGGATCGCTGGCGAGAGTGATGATTCCGTTGGGCCCGGGCATTTTGAGCTTCATGTACCCGTAATGTGGTACGGCTTGGAAGATTGTGAATGCCTCCCGTCCTAAAAGAGCGTGATAACCACTGCTGAACGGGGCCACTTGGAATGTAATTTCTTCGGACCTGTAATTATCCGGCGTGCCGAATACCACATCTAGTGTGATTTTCCCAGCACAGCGTGCTTCCCGACTGGGGATGATTCCTCTAAAGGTTGTGCTACTTTGCTCAATGCGGCTCCAGTCTATTTCCATCTTTTGAAGAGTTTCCTCATAGATGAGGTTTAATCCGCTGCCGCCGTCCATGAGTACCTTGGTGAGTCGAAAGCCGTCCACGATTGGACTGAGGACCAGTGCGGCTGGTGCTCGGGTTGTTCGGAATTTAGGTTTGTCACTGGCATTGAAGGTAATAGCCGTGTCACTCAAAGGATTTATTGCCGCTACGTGGCAGATTTTGTCCATGCTGCGCAGTGTTCGCTTGCGTCTATTATTTGACGCGAAGGTCTCAAAGACCGTTAACACCGTATTGTTGTCCACGGGATGGTGCTCTGTGGTATTTGGGAGGAGTAGATCCTCACCACTTTTGGCCACCTGCCGGAGTATCCAACATGCTCTAAGGCTGTGCATTGGTATTGCTTCCGCTGTACTATGAATTTTGCAGGGTCCGTTGAGCCATCCCTCTAGTACGGTTCCCTGCCCCGTAGAGGGCTTTTGCTTTTTGGTAGTTAACCCGGGTGTATTGTGATAATGCACCCTTTTATTTCGGACTGGGTTTGTGTTTAGGGCCGGATTATCCCAAAAGTTTGTTTCGATTTTCCAGGAACTTTCCATCGCACAGAACTTTCGTACTATGGATGCCAAGTCAGCGAAGCGTGTTATCTCACAGTGATTTATGGCGTTAAGGATTCCCTTGTCCGTGCAATTATTGTGGAAAAATAAGATTGCGTCTTCCTCGCGACAGTCCTTAACCTTGTTCATCGCTAGGAGGAATCTGGCCCAGTAGTGATGTACTGTTTCCAGGGGCTCTTGCCTAATGTGGGAAAGATCGCTTATGTTTGTGTGGGTGGGTGGAATTGAATCCGAACCCTCACCTGATCTGGGATCCAGGGGCCGAGGAATTTCCAATTTTGAAAGTTCCGGTTTCGGGGTGTGATCCGATAACCCTGGCCCGCTGCCTGACTCTAAGTTCAGGGATTGGGTGTTGTCCTCCCGCGAACGGGCGTCCGGCTCAGAGAGCTCGGGAATCCGGACATAGTTGGTCCTCAAGATGGAGGAAAGGTCACCGCATTGTTCCTCCACCACTGCAATATGATGGGTGACCGGCGGAGAGTTAATCTCCCTTCGATCGGGTTTAAGCCCAATCCGATCATAGTCCGTAGCGACTCCCAGGGAGGCGATGCGATCTAAGAGCTCATTTAAGGAGGCGAGCTCTATTGGATCCATCTGTTCGGCGAGTGCCGATTTGATGTGGAGGCTGTTTTTGATGAGCCGAGAAGTCATCATCGGCGTGGCGGCCGAACAGGCGGTCATGATGAAACCGCCTAGCCAGAGAGTTTGGCCGACAGCCAAAGCTCCCTTGACAGTAGAACCATATTTAAAGACGAGACGAGACATCCTTCCTTCTGGCAACGGCACAGAGGAACTCTCAATGAAAGCACCAATGTCGGTGTCAAAACTGGCGGATCTCGGGTAGGGGGTCCCGAACTGTGCATCTAAGGCGGATGGTGACAGGAGGCAGGGGACACAATGTTTTACCCAGGTTCGGGCCCTCTTGATGGAGGTAAAACCCTACGTCTTGCTTGATTAATATTGATGATATGGGTAGTACAAGAGTAGATCTACCACGAGATTGGAGAGGCTAAACCCTAGAAGCTAGCCTATGGTATGATTGTATGTTGTAGTTGTTGTTGTCCTACGGACTAAAACCCTCCGGTTTATATAGACACCGGAGAGGGTTAGGGTGACACAAGGTCGGTTACAAAAGGAGGAGATATACATATCCATATTGCCTAGCTTGCCTTCCACGCCAAGTAGATTCCCATCCGGACACGAGACGAAGTCTTCAATCTTGTATCTTCATAGTCCAATAGTCCGGCCAAAGGATATAGTCCGGCTGTCCGGAGACCCCCTAATCCAGGACTCCCTCACCGAGGATCATCTTTATTTTACCCCCTCGAGCCAATGCTCCTCTGAGTGTTGGTCCGAACTGGGCGATGTCCGGCGCCCCCCTGGGCAACCAGGGTCTATGCCAACCCGACGTCTTGCCCATCCGGTGTGCCCTGAGAATGAGATATGTGCAACTCCTATCGGGATTTGTCGGCACATTCGGGCAGCTTTGCTGGTCTTGTTTTACCATTGTCGAAATGTCTTGTAACCGGGATTCTGAGACTGATCGGGTCTTTCCGGGAGAAGGAATATCCTTCGTTGATCGTGAGAGCTTATGATGGGCTAAGTTGGGACACCCCTGTAGGGTATAAATTTTTGAGAGCCGTGCCCGCGGTTATGTGGCAGATGGGAATTTGTTAATGTTCGGTTGTAGAGAACTTGACACTTTACTTAATTAAAATGAATCAACTGCGTGTGTAGCCATGATGGTCTCTTTTCGGCAGAGTCCGGGAAGTGAACACGGTTTTGGGTTATGTTTGAACGTAATTAGTTTCAGGATCACTTGTTGATCACTATAGTTTCATGACCGTTGAGTAGCTTCTCTTCTTAAACTTATTTGCGTATGTTAGCCACCATATTTGCTTAGCACTTGTTGCAGCTCCACCTCATTACCTTATCCCACCCATAAGCTTATATAGTCTTGATCTCGCTGGTGTGAGATTGCTGAGTCCTCGTGACTCACAGATACTTCCAAATAGTTGCAGGTGCCGATGATACCAGTGCAGGTGATGCTACCGAACTCAAGTGGGAGTTCGACGAGGACCTTGGTCGTTACTATGTGTCGTTTCCTGATGATCAATAGTGGATCCCAGTTGGGACGATCGGGGATATAGCATTTGGGGTTTATCTTCCTTTTCATTTGGTTTTGACCGTAGTCGGTATATGAGTGTATTTTGGATGACGTATGAATTATTTATGTATTGTGTGACATGGCGAGTGTAAGCCAACTCTATTTATCCATGTCTTGTTCATTATATGGGATGTTTGTGAAGATGACCCTTCTTGCGACAAAACCACTATGCAGTTATGCCTCTAAGTCATGCCTCGACACGTGGGAGCTATAGCCGTATCGTGGGCGTTACAAGTTGGTATCAGAGCCATCCCCGACTTAGGAGTCCCCTACTTAATCGAATCACTGACGTTGTTGAGTCTAGAACAAAAATGTTTTGAGTCTTAGGATTATATATAACAGAGAGGAGGATTCTTTTTACTCCTCAGTCCCTTCGTGGCTCTGGTGAGGCCTCCTGACGTAGATGGTTTGACTTTCCTCTCCTCAATTTTCACGAATTTTTTTAGGATCACGCGGGTATCTTGGAATCATTCCGGTATTATTATGACGAGAACATTGTTCTTGGTGCCTCCTGACATTTGGGGGTTGTGGCATTGTCCCGGGGAGTTGAGCTCCGAGGTGTTGTCGTCAAAATTTTATTGTTGCAGTTCTGGAATACCTGAGTTTGCCGACATAAAAAATCTATTTTATCCAGTTGTTGGTGAGATAACCTCGAGTCCACCTAGTACTGGGGCGGGAGTTCAGGAGTATTGCCATAACTCGTATAACGGATGCTTTTTGAAGGTTGAGGTACACGATTTCTGAAGGTTTCTTGGTTATGTGTTGACGGATGGATACAGTTGGAGCATAGGGCTTGTTAGTTGTGTGATATATATTGTGCCTCCCTATATCGCCAACACCAGATTGCATAACCAGAAAGTTTTGGGAGTTAATAGGTGGGAAATCAAGTAGCTCTTAGCATTTCTTCCCGCAAATATTTGGTTTGTGATTGGGTAATCCTTACCATTTATTCGTTCCTAATCGTACCTTGTTGTTTCATTCATCTACCTTTACCTATGTGGCTTCTCACCTTATGGATGTGTGATGCTAACTTTGGAATTCATTCATTCATCCTTATCCGAATGTTTATTGTGAAGACTATATGTTGCAATTTCTATCCGTTGATTCAGCTTGTCTATCTGTCTATCAAGATTCTAACGGATGTCACCCTCTTCAGGATGGCTCCTCCAACGCGTCTGAATCCGGAACACAATGATGGAAGTCAGGTGAACCCTCCACCTCCACCTCCGCCTCCGGAGGCATGGCAAGCTATGATGGCAGCTACCAATGCCAATGCCCAGATGCTTTTGCAACTCTTGCAAGAGCGCAACCAAGGCCAAGGCAACCAAGGAAATCAAGGCCAAGGGAATTTCCACAATCAGCCTCAGTTTGCTACCCTCAACCAGTTCCTTGCAAATCAGCCGAAGTCTTTCAGCTACTGTGCCGAGGCCACGAACGCCGATGATTGGCTCGTGGACATAAACAAGCATTTTGAATGTAGTAATGTCAGGCTTGAGTACTATATCAAGTTCCTTCTTTTCAGCTCAAGGACCAAGCTGCTGATTGGTATCAACAATACAAAGATTCCAGAGGAGGTCGTGTGATTACCTGGGATGATTTCTATGGAGAATTCAAAGCTCATCACATTCCAACAAGTGTTGCTGAGAGCAAGCGTGAGGAGTTCCGCAATCTCAAGTAAGGCAGCATGTCCGTATACCAATACAACATCCAGTTTCAAAAATTTGCTCGCTTCGCAAGGCAGGATGTTCCTGATGAAAAGAGCATGATCTATCACTTCAGAGGTGGCCTCAAGGAAGATCTGCAGTTAGCTCTCGTCCTCGTGGAGCCTACTAAGTTTGATCAATTCTATAACATGGCCCTCAAGCAAGAAGGTGCTCAACTCAAGTGTGAGGCTTCTAAGAAGAGAATCAGAGATGCTGTTCAGTCTTCTTCTTCCTCACAAGTGGCAGCTAAGCAACAGAAGTTCTGGCTTCCTCCTCCTCCGTTTCGTCAGCCCTACCAGCAGAAGAACAAAGGTGGCCATGGATCTTCCCACCTGAGGGAGTCCTAGATTAGGGGGTGTCCGGATGGCCGGACTATACCTTCGGCCGGACTCCTGGACTATGAAGATACAAGATTGAAGACTTCGTCCCGTGTCCGGAAGGGACTTTCCTTGGCGTGGAAGGCAAGCTTGGCGATACGGATATGTAGATCTCCTACCATTGTAACCGACTCTGTGTAACCCTAGCCCTCTCCGGTGTCTATATAAACCGGAGAGTTTTAGTCCGTAGGACGAACAACAATCATACCATAGGCTAGCTTCTAGGGTTTAGCCTCTCTGATCTCATGGTAGATCTACTCTTGTACTACCCATATCATCAATATCAATCAAGCAGGACGTAGGGTTTTACCTCCATCAAGCGGGCCCGAACCTGGGTAAAACATCGTGTCCCCTGCCTCCTGTTACCATCCGACCTAGACGCACAGTTCGGGACCCCCTACCCGAGATCCGCCGATTTTGACACCGACATTGGTGCTTTCATTGAGAGTTCCTCTGTGTCGTCACTTTTAGGCCCGATGGCTTCTCCGATCATCAACAGCGATGCGATCCAGGGTGAGACTTTTCTCCCCGGACAGATCTTCGTATTCAGTGGCTTTGCACTGCGGGCCAATTAGCTTGGTCATCTGGAGCAGATCGAAAGCTACACCCCTTTCCATCAGGTCAGTTTTGGAAGTTTAAACTACACGACCGACATCCGCGGAGACTTGATCTTCGACGGATTCGAGCCACAGCCGAGTGCGCCGCACTGTCACGATGGGCATGATTTAGCTCTGCCACCGAACAGTGCCCTGGAGGCCGCACCCGTGTCCGCTCCGACCCCTAGCTCGGAGCCGATCACACCAACCGAGGATGGGTGGTTAGACACCGCCTCGGGGGCGGCAATCTCTACGGCAATCGAGCCAAACACCAGCCCTATTCTCTGCGAAGCCCGTGACTCCAAGGAGCCGGACTCCTCTCCGGACTCCGAGCCATCTGTGCCCCGACCGATCAAACCCGATTGGGCACCGATCATGGAGTTCACCGCCGCGGACATCTTTCGGCACTCGCCCTTCGGCGATATTCTGAATTCACTAAAGTCTCTCTCTTTGTCAGGAGAGCCCTGGCCGGACTATGGTCGGCAAGGTTGGGATGCGGATGATGAAGAAATTCAAAGCCCACCCACCACCCACTTCGTAGCCACTGTCGATGATTTAACTGACATGCTCGACTTTGACTCCGAAGACATCGACGATATGGACGCCGATGCAGGAGACGATCAAGAACCAGCGCCTATAGGGCACTGGAAAGCCACCTCGTCGTATGATATATACATGGTGGACACCCCAAAAGAAGGCAATGGCGATGGAACAGCGGAGGATGACCCCTCCAAGGAGCAGCCTAAGCGCCGGCGTCAGCGGCGCCGCTCTAAATCCTGCCAAAACAAAAACGGTGATTCCGACACGGGGGATAATAACACCCCGGACAATGCCGAAGACAACCACCTCCAGCAAGATTCAACACATGAGGATAGAGAAGCCAGCCCTCATGAGAGAGCAGCAGACAGAGAGGTCGAGGACGATAATTATATGCCTCCCTCCGAAGACGAGGCAAGCCTCGACGATGACGTATTTGTCGTGCCGAAGGATCCCGTCGAACAAGAGCGTTTCAAACGCAGGCTTATGGCCACAGCGAGCAGCCTCAAGAAAAAACAACAACAACTTAGAGCTGATCAAGATTTGCTAGCCGACAGATGGACTGAAGTCCTTGCGGCCGAAGAGTATGAACTCAAACGCCCCTCCAAGAGCTACCCAAAGCGCAGGTTGCTACCCCAATTAGAGGAGGAAGCACCTAAACCTACATCACCAGCGCATGATGTGGCCGACCGGCCACCCCGTGGCCGCGACAGAGAGGCCTCTCAGCCCTCCACTCAAGCCGCACCCCAGCGCCGCTCAAAAACTACCAAGGCATGGGAAAATGTGCCAGACCTGCGAGATATATTGGAGGATAAGGCAAGGCAAACAAGATCGATCTACGGATCACGTGGGCGCCCCACGGCACGAGACGGTACTCGTCACGCGGGATACAGTAAATCCGGCCGGGCCGAACACAGTAGACAAAGCTCGTTTGAGCTGCGTCGTGATGTAGCCCAATACAGAGGCGCCGCACACCCACTATGCTTCACAGATGAAGTAATGGATCATCAAATCTCCGAGGGTTTCAAACCCGTGAACATCGAATCATACGATGGCACAACAGATCCTGCGGTATGGATCGAGGAATATCTCCTTCATATCTAGATGGCCCGTGGTGATGACCTACACGCCATCAAATACCTCCCACTCAAGCTTAAAGGACCAGCTCGGTATTGGCTCAATAGCTTGTCAGCAGAATCAATTGGTTGTTGGGAGGACCTGGAAGCCGCATTCCTCGACAATTTCAACTGCACTTATGTGCGACCACCAGACGCCGATGACCTAAGCCACATAATTCAGCAGCTAGAGGAATCGGCCAGATAATTCTGGACACGGTTCCTAACCAAGAAAAATCAAATCATCGACTGTCCGGACGCAGAGGCCCTAGCAGCCTTCAAGCATAACATCCGCGACGAGTGGCTTGCACGGCACCTAGGATAGGAGAAGCCGAAATCTATGGCAGCCCTCACGACACTTATGACCCGCTTTTGTGCGGGAGAAGATAGCTGGCTAGCTCGCAGCAATAACATGACCAAGAGCCCTGGTAATTCGGATACCAAGGACAGCAGTGGCAGGTCGCGTCGCAACAAGCAAAAGCGCCGCATTAACGGCAACAATACTGAGGATACGGCAGTTAATGCCGGACTCAAAGGCTCTAAACCCGGTCAGCAGAAAAAGCCATTCAAAAGAAACACTCCGGGCCCGTCCAATTTGGACTGAATACTGGACCGCTCATGCCAGATACATGGCACCCCCGAAAAACCAGCCAATCACACCAACAGGGATTGTTGGGTGTTCAAGCAGGCAGGCAAGTTAAATGCCGAAAGCAGAGACAAGGGGCTGCATAGCGATGACGAGGAGGAGCCCCGGCCGCCGAACAACAGCGGACAGAAAGGTTTTCCCCCACAAGTGCGGACGGTGAACATGATATACGCAACCCACGTCCCCAAGAGGGAGCGGAAGCGTGTGCTAAGGGACGTATACACGATGGAGCCAGTTGCCCCAAAGTTCAACTCATGGTCTTCCTGCCCGATCACTTTTGATCGAAGGGACCACCCCACTAGCATCCGTCATGGCGGATTCGCCGCATTGGTTCTAGACCCAATTATTGACGGATTTCACCTCACTAAAGTCCTTATGGACGGCGCCAGCAGCCTGAACCTGCTTTATCAGGATGCAGTGCGGAAAATGGGCATCGATCCCTCGAGGATTAAACCCACCAGAACGACCTTTAAAGGCGTCATACCAGGTGTAGAAGCCAACTGTACAGGCTCAGTTACACTTGAAGTGGTCTTCGGATCTCCGGATAATTTCCGAAGCGAGGAGTTAATCTTTGACATAGTCCCGTTCCGCAGTGGCTATCATGCACTGCTCGGGCGAACCGCATTTGCCAAGTTCAATGCGGTGCCGCACTACGCACACCTCAAGCTCAAGATGCCAGGCCCTCGAGGCATCATCACGGTCAATGGAAACACCGAACGCTCTCTCCGAACGGAGGAGCATACGGCAGCTATCGCAGCGGAAGTACAAAGCAGCCTCTCAAGGCAATTCTCCAGTCTAGCCATTAAACGTCCGGACACCGTCAAGCGCGCCCGGAGTAACCTACAACAAGACCTCCTGGCACGTTCCGAGCAAGCATAGCAATGCGGCCCCAACCCCAGCCCTCGCGAACTTGCGAAACTAGTGTTGCACGTACATAACTACGCTCTAGAAATACCATGGGCACAGGGGGAGGGGCACCATCACGGCACGCCCGAAACGCGGCTTAAACCGCACTAGGGGCTGCCGATTTCTTAATTTTCTCTTATTTTCAGGACTCCATTCTTCGGAAGGCTTGTCCGGCAGTACAATTGCCGCACAAATGATACAACCAGGGAAGCAGAAAGCTACGCCGTACTACGGAACTCTAAGGTGGTCTCTATAACGAGCAGTATACCTGTTTCGCATAACATTCCGCAGCTCGCCTCTGGAAAGGACATATTTGATAGTCCCATCTTTTGCTTATCGCACTATTTGTATCATTCTGCTTTGATCGCAGCTTTTTTAAATAAACAATGCATAGCTTCCGTCTATTATTGCATTACCTCTTTTTTTACGAATATATGTTCATTAATGACATGTTGCACCCGTACACTTTGGTACGGACAATACGCCAGGGGTTTAAGTACCCCACAACATGGTGTGAGAAGTCCGAACACTTTCACAAGTGCGGCACCCCGAACTTATAGCATTATATGCATCGGCTCCGAATCATGTCTTGGGTCAATAGTTGGGTTTGCCCGGATCCTATGTTTTGGTACCTTACGTTCCGTCATATCGGCTAAGGTAGCACTAGGAGAACTACTGCGATTGTGCCCCAGTTGAGCTGGGCTAAGCACCTCAGTAGAGAAAGCTAAAACTGACCGTCATGATGGGGCGAGAGCTGGCCGCTGTTCGAGAGGTTTTCGAGTCCCTAAAGACTTATGCCGCTTAGAGCGAGGAGTCGGCTTTGTCCGGCCTAGGCGTGGATAGCGCCCCGAACTCGGTCTTCCGAACACTAGGGGCTTCGCCGAAATTTAAAATAGAATTCTATGGCTAAGTGAGAGTGTTCAAGCACTATAGTCCGATTGCCTTGTTCGTCGTGTTGAGCACCTCCCTCGAAGGACCCAAGAATGGGAAAAAGAGCGCTCATGTTTATCCCGAACACCCCAGCACTCGTGCCATGGGGGCAGAAGCCGATGACTCGTCATCTCTCAAATTTGATAAACGGCCGCACAGAAGGTAATATTTTAAATTCAAAAAGCATTGCTTAGCGCACATGAACAAGTTTTCAGCGCACAGGACAAAACGAGCGAGTTCACTAAAAAATTACATTCATGGAACATTCATCCACCACAAGGCGGGCACCCTTCAGAATGCCCTCATAATACATCTCGGGCTTGCGATGCTCCTTGCCCGACGGTGGACCGTCATTCACAAGCTTCTCAGCATCCAGCTTGCCCCAGTGCACCTTCTCACGGGCAAGCGCTCTACGAGCACCCTCGATGCATATGGAGAGCTTGATGACTTCGAGCCTTGGACCGGCCTCCACCAGCCGCCTCACCAGCCCGATGTAGCTCCCGGGCATGGCCTCTCCAGGCCACAGCCGGACTATGAGGCCCTTCATGGCCTGTTCGGCCACCTTATAGAGCTCGACCAGCTGTTTCAGCTGGTCGCTTAAGGGCACCGGGTGTTCGGCCTCAGCATACTGAGACTAGAACACCTTCTCCGTCGAGCTTCCCTACTCGGCGCGGTAGAAGGCGGCGACATCCGACACGCTACGGGGCAAGTCTGCGAATGCTCCTAGAGAGCTCCGGATTCGGGTAAGTGACAAGTAATTCACTTTTACGTACTTGCTTTGCATAAAGAATGCCTTACCCACCGCTATCTTTTTTATTGCCTCAACCTCCTAGAGGGCCTTCTGGGCTTCGGCCTTGGCAGACTTGGCATCTTCAATGGCCGCCGCGAGCTCAGACTCTCGCGTCTTCGAGTCATGCTCCAAACTCTCATGTTTTTTCATGAGAGCCTGGAGCTCTTGCTGCACCTCGCCAACCTGCGTCTCATGCTTCTCTCGCTCGGTGCGCTCCGTGGCCGCCCTCTTTTCGTCCTCAGATAGCGCTTGCTTAAGGGTCGCCACCTCAGTTGTGGCCCCTACAATAGCCGCGTTAATCCTGTCACTTTTTGCAATTGCACCTTTCACATATTTCAATAAGGTATTTCTTACCTTCCTTCTCCTCGAGCTGCTGCTTGGCTAGGCCGAGCTCTTGATCGGACCGCTCGAGGTTCTGCTTCAGCGTATCCACCTCCGCAGTCAGTGCGGCGGAGGCCAGCAGCGAAGCCTGCATATGCATATTGACTTGATTATGTTAGACTCCTGCAATTATTAGATCCTCCATTCGGCTTTTCTTTCCGAACACCGAACAGAGCATCAGGGGCTACTGTCTATGCGGTAATATTTTTTACATATTATTTACTTACCTCAAAGCCTGTTAGAAGGCTGGCACATGCTTCAGTCAGTCCGCTCTTGGCGGACCGAACCTTCTGGATCACCACACTCATAACAGTGCGGTGCTCCTCGTCGATGGAGGCGCCGTTAAGCGTCTCCAGCAAACTGTCCGGTGCCTCCGGTTGGATGGAGGTCACTGGCTCGGTAGGCTTGCTCCTCTTGGAAGGAGGCTGCCTACCGGAGTTCGGAACCGTTGAAGGTCCCGGCGCGGTGTCCGACCTTGGGCGGACTGCATAATCATGTTCGATGTAAGGAAAAGCTGTGCAATGGAGGAATACTATGAATCACTCTGGTATCCGGACACTTATGATCTCGCCAGGGGCTTGGCCCTGTGCGGCCACTCCTCTTCGCCGTCGTCGGCATTGGTGGGGCCGTTCGGAGGAAGGGTTTTCCCCTTCTTGGACCCTTTGGCCTCCCCAGTTGGGACGGCCTTCCTTTTCTTCTCCCCCCCCGCTGGAGGGGGAGAGGTCTCTTCTTCCTCCTCCTCGTCTTCACGGGAGGAGTGCGTCTTGGAGTCGTCAGATGATGAATCCGACGCCCCCAGGCGCCGGGCACTCTCTCGAGTCCCCGTGGCCTTCTTCTCCGGCACCACATAGGGTGCCGAAACCAGCAACTTCGCCAAGCGAGCGTCCGCTGGGCCTTCGGGCAAAGGAGTCGGACAGTTGATCTGTCCGGATGTCTCGTGCCAATCCTGTCAAAGGTAAGGGAGCTTAGATCCCGCATAGAGTCAAACTATGAAGAACTAATACCCTGTAAAAGGTAAAAACAGCTTACCGCACGAGCGCGACGCTGCGTGCTGAATCTGCGATCCTCGGTAGCGAATGCGGGGGCCTCGGCGCCCTTGAAAAGCACCTTCCAGGCATCTTCGTACATCGTGTCAAAGAGCCTTCTCAGAGTTCGGTGCTGCGCCGGGTGGAACTCCCACAGGTTGAAAGCCCGTTGTTGACACGGGAGGATCCGGCGGATGAGCATAACCTGGACTACGTTGACAAGTTTGAGCTTCTTGTCCACCAGGGTTTGGACGCATGTTTGGAGTCCAGTCAGCTCTCCTTCTTTACCCCACGACAGGCCCGTCTCTTTCCAGGAGGTGAGCCGCGTAGGGGGTCCGGATCGGAACTTGGGGGCTGCAACCCATTCAGGGTCAGTGGCTCGGTGATGTAAAACCACCCCGATTGCCACCCCTTTAGGGACTACACGAAGGAGCCCTCGGGCCATAGGATGTTTGGCATCTTGCCCACCATGGCGCCTCCGCACTCCGCCTGAGTGCCGCGCACCACCTTCGGCTTGACGTTGAAAGTCTTGAGCCATAGGCCGAAATAGGGGCGGATGCAGAAGAAAGCCTCACACACGACGATAAACGCCGAGATATTGAGGACAAAGTTTGGGGCCAGATCATGGAAATCCAGGCCATAGTAGAACATGAGCCCCCGGACAAATGGGTGGGGAGGGAAGCCCAGTCCGCGGAGGAAATGGGGGAGGAACACCACCCTCTCATGGGGCCTAGGGGTGGGGATGAGCTGCCCCTCTTCGGGAAGCCGGTGTGCAATGTCGATAGACAAGTATCCGGCCTTCCTCAGTTTTTTGATGTGTCCCTCCGTGACGGAGGAGACCATTCACTTGCCTCCCGCTCCAGACATGGCTGGAGAAGGTTGAGGTGGGGTGTGCGGACTTGGGCGCTGGAGCTCGAGTGCGCGTAAATGGATCGGCAAAGGAGGAACAAGGCATGGATGAAAAGGTGGATCCTTATCCCCTTATATGGGTGGACGCGACTATGCGCCCCCACCAGCCTGATAAAACTCGCTTATCTCCCAAGCGCCGTTGTCAATGGCGCGGTTGGGTTACCCACGCCCGTATTGATGAGAATCCTGGAATAAGGGGACACGATCTCTGCTTTAACAAGACGTGCCAAGGAAACCGTCTCGCTAAACGCGCTGAGGTAGAACAATAAAACGATTCAAATAAAGACTTGGCCGTGGTGTTATGTCATGCTACGGAATACGTCAACAGATTAAATTTGTGTAAATATTATTCTCTCTATGGCAATATGTGGAAACTTATTTTGTAGAGCCGGACACTACCTTTGTGTTCAAATCTTCTATGAAGTACTTGGAGGAGGAACCCGCCTTGCAATGCCGAAGACAATCTGCGCGCCGGACTCGTCGTCATTGAAGCCTGGTTCAGGGGCTACTGAGGGATTCCTAGATTAGGGGGTGTCCGGATGGCCGGACTATACCTTCGGCCGGACTCCTGGACTATGAAGATACAAGATTGAAGACTTCGTCCCGTGTCTGGAAGGGACTTTCCTTGCGTGGAAGGCAAGCTTGGCGATACGGATATGTAGATCTCCTACCGTTGTAACCGACTCTGTGTAACCCTAGCCCTCTCCGTGTCTATATAAACTGGAGAGTTTTAGTCCGTAGGACGAACAACAATCATACCATAGGCTAGCTTCTAGGGTTTAGCCTCTCTGATCTCGTGGTAGATCTACTCTTGTACTACCCATATCATCAATATCAATCAAGCAGGACGTAGGGTTTTACCTCCATCAAGAGGGCCCGAACCTGGGTAAAACATCGTGTCCCCTGCCTCCTGTTACCATCCGACCTAGACGCACAGTTCGGGACCCCCTACCCGAGATCCGCCGGTTTTGACACCGACACCACCCACCCAACCCAGGCTATCAGAACAAGTCTCGGACTCAAGCTCCAAGGTCAAGTGCTCCTTATCATCGTCCGCTCTCAGAGGTGACTTGCAACAAGTGTCAGTAGAAAGGTCACTATGCAAACAAGTGCTTCAACCAAAGGCGCCTTCCGCCTCCTCCTCCTGTGAGATCTTCTAGCAGTGCAGTGGTCAAACATAATCCTAAGTCTGCTAAGGTGAACATGATGAACGCAGCTCAAGCAGAGGATTCTTCAGATGTGATCATGGGTAATCTTCCAGTTAATGATATTCCTGCAAAAGTTCTATTTGATACTGGTGCATCTATTTCATTCATATCAAGACCTTCTGCATCCATGCGCTACTTGCATATTGTCGATTTGCCTGAGCCGATAGCGGTTTCCTCTCCGGGTTTATTCATGAATACCAAAATGATGGCTCCGGATGTTTCCATCAAGATGGGGAACTATAAATTTCTGTCTTCTCCAATGGTTCTTGGCGACTCTGATATCAATCTAATTCTCGGGATGGACTGGCTTTCTAAGCCCAAGGCTCAACTTGATTGTGCTGCTAGGGAGATTCAATTGACACACTCTTCTGATGATGTGGTCATCTATGCCGCTCGGGATGAAACTATTTGATTGTTTTCTCTCAATGAGAAGGGTGAGGTAGATGCAATTTCTCAGATTCCAGTCATTTGTGAGTACCAAGACGTCTTTCCAGAAAAGCTTCCGGGAATGCCTCCTCACCGGCCAGTTGAATTCGTTATCGATCTTGAGCCTGGTACAGAACCCATTTGCAAGAGTCCTTACAAGCTTGGACCAAAGGAGCTGAAGGAATTGAAGAAACAGCTCAATGAACAAGAGCATCTAGGTTTGATTGGACCGATTTCATCTCCGTGGGGTTGTGGTGTTCTTTTTGTCCAGAAGAAGGATGGCACGGACCGACTTTGTGTCGAATACCGTCCATTGAACAAGAAGACTGTAAAGAACAAGTATCCTCTTCCCAACA
Organism: Triticum urartu; assembly: GCF_003073215.2. Taxonomy (NCBI): domain Eukaryota; kingdom Viridiplantae; phylum Streptophyta; class Magnoliopsida; order Poales; family Poaceae; genus Triticum; species Triticum urartu. The sequence goes on from NC_053022.1 coordinate 232,755,721, forward strand.
TCAATGAGTTATTCGAGAAACTTAAAGGCACTAAAGTATTCTCCAAGCTTGACCTCCGTATGGGTTATCATAAGATTCGCATTCGTGAACAAGATATTCCCAAGACAACATTCAGAACAAGCTATGGCTCTTATGAGTATACCCTCATGTCTTTCGGCCTTGTCAATGCTCCTCCAACGTTCTCTCACATGATGAACTTCATCTTCAACCCCTACAGAAATGAATTCGTCCTGGTGTATCTCGATGATATCTTGGTCTTCTCCAAGAATAAGAAGGATCATGCCAAGCATTTGAGATTGGTGCTCGACAAGCTCAGAGAGTATCAATTCTATGCGAAGTTTTCCAAATGTGAGTGTTGGCTTGATGAAGTTCTTTATCTTGGTCATATCATCTCCGCCAAGGGCATTGCTATTAATCCAGAGAAGGTTTCTACAATTATGAATTGGGAGCCTCCTCAGAATGTCAAGCAGCTCCGCAGTTTTCTTGGCCTTGCAAGCTATTGACGAAGATTCATTGAGAATTTCTCTAAGATTGCAAAGCCTCTTTCCAACCTCCTCCAGAAGCATGTCAAGTATGTCTGGACACCTGAGTGTGATGTTTCTTTCAACACTCTCAAAGAGAAGCTTGTCTCAGCTCGTGTCTTGACTAATCCTGATGAATCCAAGCCATTCGAAGTTTTCTGCGATGCCTCTTTGCAAGGTCTCGGCACCGTGTTAATGCAAGAGAAGAAAGTTGTGGCCTATACCTCTTGTCAGTTGAAGCCCAACGAAACGAACTACCCCACTCATGATCTTGAGTTGGTGGCAGTTGTCCATGCATTAATAACATGGAGACATCTCTTGTTGGGAAGGAAAGTGGACATTTTCACAGATCACAAGAGCCTCAAGTATATCTTCACTCAAACCAACCTCAACCTCAGGCAAACTCATTGGGTCGAAATCATTCAAGAGTACAATCCAAGTATTGAATATACTCCAGGCATGGCCAATGTGATTGCAGATGCTTTGAGCAGGAAGGCTTATTGCAACAACTTAATTCTCAAGCCATTCCAACCGGGTCTTTGTGAAGCTTTCCGCAAACTCAACCTCCAAGTTGTTCCTCAAGGTTTTCTTGCCAACCTTCAAGTCACTCCAACTTTGGAAGACCAAATTCGTGAGGCTCAACTCCTTGATACCATGGTGAAGAAGGTGAAACGTGGTATTGCCAAGGGCTTACGCAAGTACAAGTGCTATCAGAGTAATGATAAAGACACTTTATTCTTCGAGGACCGGACTGTTGTTCCTAAAGGTGATATAAGGAAGGTCATAATGAACGAAGCGCACAATTCTCTTCTATCCATTCATCCTGGCAGTTCGAAGATATACCATGATCTCAAGCAGTCGTATTGGTGGACTCGAATGAAGCGAGAAATTGCTCAATACGTGAATGAATGTGATGTCTGCCGAAGGGTCAAAGTAGAACAACAATGACCAGCTGGTCTCCTACAACTTCTTGCTATTCCAGAATGGAAGTTTGATCATATCAAAATGGACTTCGTTACTAGATTTCCCAAGTCCAAGCTTGGAAATGATGCTATTTTCATTGTCATTGACAAGCTTACAAAAGTGGCTCATTTCCTTCCAATCAAAGAATCTATCACATCATCTCAGTTGGCAGAGCTTTACACCTTCAGAATTGTCTTCTTGCATGGTATTCTGCAATTGATCTCTTAAGACCGTGGAAGCATTTTCACTTCTAAGTTCTGGGACTCCTTCTGGAAGGCCATGGGCACAAACATTCGCTTCAGCACAACTTTCCATCCTCAAACAAGTGGGCAAGTCGAGCGAGTAAATCAAATTCTCGAAGACATGCTCAGGGCTTGTGTCATCTCTTTGGGTATGAAGTGGGAACATTGTCTTCCATATGCCGAGTTCTCATATAACAATAGCTTCCAAGTGAGTTCGGGCAAGGCCCCATTCGAAATTCTATATGGCACAAAGTGTCGTACTCCTCTCAATTGGTCAGAGACTGGTGAACGCCAACTTCTTAGCAACGACTTGATCACAGAAGCTGAAGAATGTGTAAAGTCATCCGTGAAAATCTCAAAGCCGTGCAATCGCGCCGGAAGAGTTACTATGATAGCAAGCACCGTGACTTGGCTTTCGAGATCGGAGACCATGTCTACCTCCGTGTCTCTCCAATGAAAGGCACTCGACGCTTCGGTATCAAAGGGAAGCTTGCCCCGAGATACGTGGGTCCTTTCAAGATCATTGGCAAAAGAGGCGACCTCGCCTATCAACTTGAGCTTCCATCCAACTTCGCAAATGTGCACGATGTTATTCACGTGTCACAGCTTCGCAAGTGCTTCAAGACCCCCGAGCGCACTATCAACTTCGAAGAGATTGACCTCCAAGAAGATTTGTCTTATCATGAGCATCCCGTTGCTATTCTTGAAGAAACCGAGCGCAAGACTCGCAATAAGTCAACCAAATTCCTGAAAGTGAAGTGGTCAGACCATTCCGACCGAGAAGCTACCTGGGAACGTGAGGATCATCTCCGTTCCGAATATCTGGAGTTCTTTCAGTCCTAGATCTCGGGACGAGATCCTCTTGTAGTGGTGGAGTGTTGTAATACCCCGGATGTAAGTTTCCTTAATTGTAACTCCAACCCTTGCCATTTTTGGCTATGTGATATGATATTCCCTTTGTGGTTGAGTTTTGTCTTTCGTTTTGCATTTTGGTCATGTCATGCATTTCATATCATGTCATCATGTGCATCGCATTTGCATTCGTGTCCGTCTCATGCATCCGGTCATTTTCCCTATCGTCCGTTTCGCAATCCGACACTCTCTTGTGCACCCGTTGCATCCCTCTAACTCGTCTCGTGAGGGGCAAAAAATGTTCTTGGAATGGGTCAAGATTTGTCGAGTGGCCTTTGTACATCACCGGTAGGCCGCCTGTTAAATTTCGTTCCATTTGGAGGTCGTTTGATGCCCAACGGTTAACCGGGTAACTATAAAAGCCTCTCTCTTGTTGCAGCCCAACACCCCTCCAAAACAGCCCACTAACCCATCTAAACCCCCTCCATGTTTTCCGTCGTTGGATCACGATCGTGTGGGTGAAAACCGCACCTCGTTTGGACTCTCCTAGCTTCCCCTACCTATAAATATGCACCCTCCTCTAAATCTGGGCGAAACCCTAGCAATTTTCCCCTCTCGCCCGCCGGACATGTCCGCGCGCCGCCGGACAACCCCGTGCCGCCGCTCTCAGCCACTCCGGGGCTGACACATGGCCACCCGGCCGCCCGCCGCCACCACCGTGGCCTGATGAGCCCGGATCGGGCCCTCCCGGCCCGGGTCGCCCACACGCGCCCCACCGTCGCCGGCTATCACCGCGCCAGCGCCCGAAACCCGCGCCGCTGCCCGGAACTTGCTCCGCCGCCCCGCCGCTCCACGAAACGCCGCCACATCGCCGGTCGCCGCCGACGCGGCGACCACCGCCTTCCGCGCAGGACGCCCCCCACGCAGTCGCCTCCTCCTCCCGTTAGCCGGCAAGCCCGCCAGCTCCGGCACCGGCGTCCTCTTCTACTCCGATGTTGAAAGGATCGATATAGTTGACTAGGGGGGGGGGGTTGAATAGGCAACTAACAATTTTTAGCTTTTCTTTATCAATTTAAACTTTGCATGAAAGTAGGTTGTCTATATATGCAACTAGGTGAGCAACCTATATGATGCAACAACAATAAGTACACAAGCAAGCAAAGGATGTAACACAAGATAAGCTTGCACGAGTAAAGGGACGAGATAACGAAGAGTGTAGCCAGTGAGGACGAGGATGTGTTACTGAAGTTCCTTCCCTTTGAGAGGAAGTACGTCTTCGTTGGAGCGGTGTGGAGGCACAATGCTCCCCAAGAAGACACTAGGGCCACCATATTCTCCTCACGCCCTCACACAATGCGAGATGCCATCATTCCACTATTGGTGCCCTTGAAGGCGGCGACCGAACCTTTACAAACAAGGTTGGGCCAATCTCCACAACTTAATTGGAGGCTCGCAACAACACCATGAAGCTTCACCACAATGGAGTATGGCTCCGCGATGACCTCAACCGTCTAGGGTGCTCAAACACCCAAGAGTAACAAGATCCGCGAGGGATTAGTGGGGGAATCAAATTTCTCTTGGTGGATGTGTAGATCGGGGCCTTCTCAACCAATCCCTAGGAAATCAACAAGTTTGATTGGCTAGGGACAAAGATCGGACAAAAATGGAGCTTAGTGCAACAATGGAGCTTGGGGTGGAAGAGGTAAGTCAACTCGGAGAAGAAGACTGCCCTTTTATAGTGGAAGAACAAATCCAACCGTTATCCACCAACTCAGCCTGCGACGCACGGTACTACCGGACCAGAGAAGCGGTACTACCGCCAGGGCCCGCGGTACTACCGCAAGGCACTGCCGTACTACCGCCCACGCAGCAGTATCAAAAACAGGCCTGATGCGTTGAAGCAGAGGGTGGTAGAACCGCTGGCGCGGTACCACCGCTCCCCCTTGCGGTACTACCGCAAGGCAGGGATAGTCTAGATTGGGAAGGGACGGACATATAAAAATACATTCGTGGCAACTTCCACTGAGTTTATATCTATGCAAAAATCCGACACGGTAGTACCACAAGCCAGGAGCGGTACTACCGCGTAGGGCGTGGATGTAAAAAATTACATCCGCCCCTACTTCCGCTCGTGCTGCTGAGCCAGACCTGAGGCCACGATACTACCGCGTCATAGATGCGGTACTACCGTGAGCACCTGCGATACTACTGCACCCAAGGCCGGTACTACCACAGGGGCCTACGGTACTACCGCTTTGAGGAGCATTACTACCGCATGCCCCAGTTCAGCAACAATAGAAGTCTTTCCTTTTGCAGAGATTCGGAGAAACGGAGGATGCTCCAAAGAGCCAAAGGAAAGGTGGTGCAAAAGGAACAGACGTGTACGTGTTGATTCCACCCAAACCTTTCCAACACGGACCCCCTCTTAATAGTACGGCTTTCCTTTGGCTCAAATCTGCCGAAGAGAAATGTAGAGAAACACCGTCTTCAATAGTCTTCGAGGGGCACCAAATCGTCTTATGCCTAGACATGATATATCTGAAATGCTCAGTGCACACGATTAGTCCGCAAAAGCATTGTCATCAAACACCAAAACTACTAAGGGATAAATATGCCCTTACAATCTCCCCCTTTTTGGTGGATTGATGACAATACGGGATTTGCACATAGGGATATAAATAAAGCATAGGCAAACCAACATATATAAAATATAGCCGGGCTCCCCCTAGATGTGTGCACTCTGGAGATGTGCTTTGGACTGCACGGCACACATACTAGGATCAACACTCCCCCTATATTTTATAGACGAGGCAAATCTTGCAAAGGAGTAACTAATACTAACAGAGAGGCAAGATAATACATATGAGTATAAATTAACTAGAACACAATATCATAAGCTCACAGGATACTAAGCATGAAAGACAATAAGATACGCAAGAGTGCATATGTCTTACACCATATGATAAGGGAACACGAACACGACTCACGAAAAACCAAAGCAAAGCAAACGAGGTCCAACATAACGAAAGCAAACACGACACACACACGACTCGCAAATCCCTACACTCTTTCCCCTTTGGCATCGAGACAACAAAAAGGCAGAGAGGACACCTACGACACAGGTGGTAGCTCAAGCTGGAGCAATCACTCGTCACGGTCCTCGTGGGTCTCGACAGCGGGGATGGTCTCATCCTCAGACTCAGTCCACTGGTAGCCCTGCTTCGCCATCCATTCTATGTCTGGAGTGATGTGCTTCTCGGACCCACTGGACATCTCCTCGCCAAACGTCCTCAAGATCCTCTTGTCGCGGCGGCGACTCTCCTTGGAAGCAACATGGGTCCTGTACTTCCCACTGGCTTGCATACAGAACAAAGCCTTCATCTTGGCCTTTAGCTTCGTAGCCCATGAGGGCTCAGTAGAGGGAGGAGCATACGTAACAGAGTTGCCCTCATCCGCTTCCTCCTCCTCAATCTCATCCTCATCAACGTCCATCTGAGCAGCCACTGCCTCAGCACGGGTAGTGGTGTTAGCCCACTGAGGCTTGACGCGGAGCTTGATGGGCTTGTGACGGGTCCAGTGAGGGGCCTCAAACTCAACATTAGGATAGAGCTTCTCGCAAGTCTTCGAGATCAGGTGAAACAGGTTAGGACCATAGATGGGTACCTTATGGTTGAACACCGCAAACCGTAGCTCACACCACATGATATGTGAGACATCAAGTGGTTGCGTCTGAACACGACGCGCCTCCTCATAGATGAGCATCATATCCACGTGTAGCGACCCGACTCGGTAAGAGTCAAAGTCTCTGTGCTTACCGTGCTAGTCCCTGGATCGACTTGCTAGCACACATAGTACTCGATGAAATAACAGAAATAACACACATCTCTTTATTACATCGATAGTCCAGGAGCAAATACATTTATTACAAAATAGGGCATAGAGCCAATAAGCAAATACCGCGGAAGAAAAGTAGTAAATGAGTCCAACTCCACGAGCAAGGTTGAGTGTAGAACATCGACCTATCGCACCTTAATCCTTGTTGGATATATCTGCAACGTGATAAGTTGCAGCCATATGGGTCAGTACATTGAATGTACTGGCAAGTCACATCATAAGTGTAATGAACCTACTTATACATACAATTTGGCTGGTGGAAATCTCTAAGTTTAGTTTTTTGCATAAAGCTAGTTTTTGCCTATTAGAAAAGATGTTATTCTACTACTACACATTTGCATAGGATGAGTTGGCAAACCCAACTCCATCCGTTCCCAAGTTTCATTTAAGACCCAACTGTTTAATTAAAGGTGAGGAGATCTCCTGGCATTTCCACTGCTAGATGCTCAATTTGTCCGTAACTGGGGACATAGCTAATCGATTAGGTTGACACTCTGCAGAGGTTGCGCACTTTTTCCCACAAGACTCGACCACTTCCATGATCGGAAGATCGAGACATAGCCTTTCGAAAATGTTCCCCCTTAACCCACGGATAGGCCGGTACACCTACATCATTCTACATCTGCTAGCCATCCCAGAAGGGGTCACACTAACTACTCAACTAAGCCAGAGCCCATATTGGCTTGTGGCTGCACACGTAATGTAACACCCCGGATGTAACTTTCCCAATTTGTACTCCAACTCTTGCCGTTTCCGGCGTTAAGTTATGTTTATTTCCTCGGGTTCAGGTTTTTGTCTCCGTGTGTTGTTGTCGTTGTCATGCATCTCATATCATGTCATCATGTGCATTGCATTTTGCATACGTGTTCGTCTCATGCATTCGAGCATTTTCCCCGTTGTCCGTTTTGCATTCCGGTGCTTCGTTCTCCTCCGGTGGCCATTTCTAGCTTTCTTTCGTGTGTGGGAATTAAACATTTCCGGAATGGACCGAGACTTGCCAAGCGGCCTTGGTTTACTACCGGTAGACCGCCTGTCAAGTTTCGTGCCATTTGGACTTCGTTTGATACTCCAACGGTTAACCGAGGGACCGAAAAGGCCTCGTGTGTGTTGCAGCCCAACACCCCTCCAATTTGGCCCAAAACCCACCAAACCCTGCTCCATGTCCTAGAGCGTTCAATCACGATCGCGTGGCCGAAAACCGCACCTCATTTGGACTCTCCTAGCTCCCTCTAGGCCTATATATACACCCCTCCGTTTTCGGATCTTCGTCCTCCCCGAAACCCTAAAACTGCTCCTCCTGCCGACGGACACGTCCGATTCGGGCCGGACGTGTCCGCCACTGCCCGCCGCCGCCACGTGTCGCCGCCCCGTTGGCTGCGCCCGCCGTCCCCGCCGCCGGCCCGAGGAGGCCCAGGGCAGGCCCTCCGCCGCCTCCGCCCGGGCCGAGGCTCGCCCGCACCCCGCCGCCATCTCCTCCGCGCCTCCTCGCCCGCGAGCCGGCCGCCGCCGCCCGCCGCCCGCCGCCCGCTCCGCCGGCCGCCGCCCGCCGCCACCGACCTCGCCCGCGAGCCGGCCGCCGCCGCCCGCTTCGCCGCCCGCCGCCACCGACCTCGCCGGCGCCGCGGTCGCCGCCCGCCACCACCGGCCGCCCCGGCCTCGTCCCCGACTCCGGCCGACCCAACTCGGGTGACTCCTCCGGCCGTCGATCCTCGGGCTCCATGCGATCCAGATCTGGATCGGAGCTATAGTAAACCCTAGGAGGTCGAATTTTTCTCTAAGTCCCAGAATTCCTGATCCAAGTTGCCATGTTCGCGGCCCCGTAACTTTGCATCTGTAGCTCCGATTTGGGCATATAGCATATCAAAATGTTCATCTCAGAGAGTACATCATTTCATTACATTGCATCATTTTCATTTGAGCTCATATTGATGCCCGAAATGCTATTAGAAGAGGGCTACTTGAGTTAACTGTCAGATTTGTTACTCCGTTTAGCACTTTTGTCATTTTTGCCATGATTAATGTGTGCATGCTATGCCCTGATGCTCTACATGTGTTTTGTTAAGGGTTTTGTCATATTTCTAGAGGTGCAACCCATGTATTTTTTTGATGTGTGTGGTGACTTGTGCAAGCTTGCAAAGTGGTGCACTTGCTAATTCTGTTTTCAGGGACTTAGTGATTTCACTAAGTCCTGGGATTGTTTCCTAGTGATCCGTGCCTCTTTTGAGGATGATTAGTAAGGGAGTTTTGTTAATGTTGTAGTGCTCTATCCATCCATGTATTTGTTTGCATTTATGGAGCACCCTAGCTTGAGTCAATCGAGCTCTACTTTTGCTTCGTTGCGAATCTGGGCAGATCGTCAACTTGTTTGCGATTTTGCCGATGTTATTGTAGTTGTTCCGTGCATGCTATGCCATTGTTCTTGCCATGTCTAGCTTGCATTTTGTGCCTTGTTAAGGGATGTATGCTTGTCTTGCCATGAATTGCACCGTAGTGAGTGCATCGAGCTCGTAAACATGCCTTCGTGAGTTATGTTTCAGCATGTCCCAGTTTTCACAAAGTCTGAAAACTGATTATGTTTTTGCTATGTTCGTGTGCTTGTTAGTATATTTTTTGTGACCCCTTTTGGCTCAAGGTCACTAAGGGACTTTTGTTAAGCTTGTTGAGTAGCTCCATGCCATGTCTTTCTTTGTCATGTTCAGGTCCTGTAGCATGTTATTTTGTTGCTCCGAAGAGGGCTATATGATCTGAAATTCCAGACAAGTGTTAATTTCACTAAGTCTGAGATCTGTTTTACCATTTGCGTTTTTGCCATGCTTGTTTGAACCTATGGATGATTTGGCCGTAGCTCAGTGCTAGACTTTTGTTAAGCATCTTGTGTGCATCCCTGACATGTATTTTGTTGGCATGTTTGGGTGCTGTAGCATGTTCATTTCATTGCATTTAGATGCGTACTTGCTGTAAATCGCAGACCGGTGTCATTTTTGAATCGCTTGCCATTTCCAAACCGTAACTCCGATTCCGGCGTTCTTTATATCGTTTTCAAGAGATTTCATCTCATCTTTCTAGTGGCACACTTGGATTTCCAAGTTGAGGCCAGGTTCATGCATTTCCTGTCATATCTTGCATTTTGCATCCCGCATCGCATCCCGCATAGCATTTCATCATTTCATCATATTGCTTGGTCTGGCACGTGGTTGATTGTATCCTTGTTTCTTGTTTGTCTTGTTTGGGTAGAGCCGGGAGACGATTTCTCTAACGAGGAGCCCGTTGAGTTTTCTCTTGAGGATCCAGTCAACTCTGACAACTATGCAGGCAAGATGATCATACCCTCGAAATCACTACTATCTTTGCTATGCTAGTTTGCTCGCTCTTTTGCTATGCCATTGCTACGATGCCTACCACTTGCTTGCAAGCCTCCCAAATTGCCATGTCAAACCTCTAACCCACCTTGTCCTAGCGAACCGTTGATTGGCTATGTTACCGCTTTGCTCAGCCCCCTCTTATAGCGTTACTAGTTGCAGGTGAAGATTGGAGGCCGTTCCTTGTTGGAACATCTTTTATTTACTTGTTGGGATATCATTATATTGCCATGTTATCTTAATGCATCTATATACTTGGTGAAGGGTGGAAGGCTCGGCCTCTCGCCTAGTGTTTTGTTCCACTCTTGCCGCCCTAGTTTCCGTCATATCGGTGTTATGTTCCCGGATTTTTGCGTTCCTTACGCGGTTGGGTTATAATGGGAACCCCTTGATAGTTCGCCTTGATTAAAGCTTTTCCAACAATGCCCAACCTTGGTTTTACCATTCGCCACCTAGCCTATTTTTCCCTTGGGTTACCGGAGCCCAAGGGTCATCTTATTTTAACCCCCCCGGGCCAGTGCTCCCTCTGAGTGTTGGTCCGAACCGGGCAGCCTGCGGGGCCACCTCGGGGAAACTTGAGGGTTGGTTTTACTCGTAGCTTGACCTATCTCAGTGTGCCCTGAGAACGAGATATGTGCAGCTCCTATCGGGATTTGTCGGCACATTCGGGCGGTGTTGCTGGTCTTGTTTTAACCTGTCGAAGTGTCTTGAATTACCGAGAAACCGAGTCTGATCGAAACATCTTGGGAGGAGGTCTATTCCTTCGTTGACCGTGAGAGCTTGTCATGGGCTAAGTTGGGACTCCCTTGCAGGGATTGAACTTTTGAAAGCCGTGCCCACGGTTATGGGCAGATGGGAATTTGTTAACGTCCGGTTGTAGATAACTTGAACCTTAACTTAATTAAAATGAATCAACTGAGTGTGTTACCGTGATGGCCTCTTCTCGGCGGAGTCCGGGAAGTGGACACGGTGTTGGAGTAATGTTTGCGCAGGTTGTTCTCTAGCTTCTCGCTCGTGCTTTGCCTCCTCTTCTCGCTCACTTTTGTGAATAAGTTAGCCACCATCCTTGCTAGTCACTTGCTGCAGCTCCACATATATTTACCTTGCCTTACCTATAAGCTTAAATAGTCTTGATCGCGAGGGTGCGAGATTGCCGAGTCCCTGTGGCTCACAGATTACTATTACACCAGATGCAGGGCCTGATGACTCCGCTCCAGGAGACGCGTATGAGCTCAAGTGGGAGTTCGACGAAGACTCTCAACGATACTATGTTTCCTTTCCTGATGATCAGTAGTGGTGCCCAGTTGGGGGTGATCGGGACCGTGTCGCATGTTGGGTTATCTTTTATTTTGGCGCCGTAGTCGGGCCTTGAGTGTATGGATGATGTAATGTTATTAATGTACTTGATTGACGTGGCGAGTGTAAGCCAACTATGTTTTCTCCCCTTTTATTATTATTACATGGGATGTTGTGAAGATTGCCTAACTTGCGACATATGCCTTCAATGCGATGATGTCTCTAAGTCGTGCCTCGACACGTGGGAGCTATAGTCGCATCGAGGGTGTTACACGTAAGCTTCTAGACATGGGAATACGATTGATCTCTTTGAGCTTGAGCGGACGGTCCATTAGTGGTGCACCACCATGGATTTCCCATGTGTGCCCCACTATACTTCGCCACCATTCCCACAAGTTTCCGCCCAGGTAGTTCATTAATTAACTTAGGTCCTATTTACTACATTATCACTCAAACTGTACAATGATCACTCCCCAATCCACGTCTACTTAGCATAGCAACATAATGTAAAACGATGGCGACAATGTTATATGGTTCAGACCTACCTCAATGAACTACTGGGTGAAAAGCATAGTCATGCGGCATCAGTTTCCTACCATGCAGTCCTACCGTAAAGAACTTAGTGCATAATAAAAACATAGGTAATGAAATATGATCAAGATGCAACTTGCCTTGGTACTACTTGTTGAATTCTAAAGACTGATAATATTCTGCTTCACACTCCGGGCAATCTATCGCAACGAGGAAAAACAAACATAAGCAACATTCCAGAGAACCAAAAGAACATGCAAGGCAAGAAGTCTCGGAAAACCAAATGAACATACAACACTCTAAGCTACTACAGAAATATTCTAGGTGCAAAACAACATAGGCCTATGGTTCAAAGAGTGATGTGAAATATAGTGCATACTAGTAAAATGTTGAAGGGCAGATTCTAGTGTGTGAAAATTATTGTGACAAAGGTCCAGCTGATAGGGTTGCTACGGTGACAGCATGCAAACGGAATCAACTTAATCGGAGCTACGGTTTGGGAGATATGGCCATTTGAAGTTCGAATTCGAATCTGAATAAATTCAAATTTGAATCTGACAAAAGTTTGCAAAAAGTATACCACTAGATAGATCTAAACAATACGAAGAATTTGCCATAGGTTTCATCGAGTTTGGATCTACGGTCTAAAAGTTATGGCTAATCTAATCTAACGAAAACTTTTTGCAAAAAGTATACCACTGGATAGATCTAAACTAACGAAAACCGACCGGTAGTTTTTAAAATAAAAACCACGGTTAACCGCGTACCGGTTCAACTAAAGAAAAACAACCTAATCTAATCTGGGCCGTCGATGACCGATCTAACGGACAAAAGGAGGTCCGGCGGCTTACAACGGCTGGCGACGTCGGCGACGAGCAGAGGACGGCGGCGCGACGTCGGGTGATGGCGGGGCAGCGGCTATGGCGGTCCTTGGCGTCGGGGAAGAAGACGGGGAGGTGCGGCGCGACTTGGGCGTCGCGAAGGTGGTGTCGGCGTGCGTCAGTGGCGTCCGGACGGGGCGGGGCGAAGACGGCGGCCCTCGGTGCTCCGGCGGCTCCAGCGTCGACGGTGCGGCGGCCCCGACGGGACCTAGGGGAGGAAAAGATGTCAACAAGATGCGCGAGTTCATGGTGGCAAGATTGATGAAGGAACAAGGGCTCAGGGTGGTTTACTGGCAGCGGAATGCTCCGGCGAGATCCAAGCGGCGACTGCGGGCGGTAGGGGCGGCGTGGGAAGAAGCGGGACAACGAGATAGACAGAGGGGAGGCCGGGGAATTTATAGGCGAGGGGAGAGCGTGCGGGTGCCGCAGATAAGCGTTATCTGCGAGGGCCTCGCCTGGCGGTTGCGGGAGTGTGGCAGCGAGCTCATCCAAGCGGGGCAAGCGGGAGGTTGGGGGAGATGAGGTGGAGCAGGGCCCACTAGTCAGTGGCGGCGGCGGTAGCGGGGCCCACCAGTCAGTGCAGGTGGTCGACCGGGCGGAAGCGTCGGGCGCTGGGGCGTCGGCCTTGGGCCAAATGGCCAGCTGGGCCGGTCGGGCGCTCCTGGGCTGAACCTAGTTTTGGTCCAGGCTGCGTGCGTGCGTGTGTGTGTGTTTTAACAGGAGACTAAAGTGGCCCATAACTAATTCAAATGAATTACTAAAAACACCAAAATAATTTCTAAAATAACTATATAATATTTAGAACCTAATGAACATTTACTTAAGCACAGAACATTTTGAAAATAATTTCCTAATGCAATTAATGCACTTTTTGCAAATAAAATAAATACCAATAAACTCCAAAACTTCAAATAATATTCAAAATAAAATTTCCCACTCTTTTTATATTTTGAGGAAGTCATCTTATCCTCTTTCATTTGTTTTTCTTGAGTGGAAAAATATTATTTGAATATTTTAAAAACTCCAAAATGCAAAGAAATATGATATGCATTGAATGATTCTATTAACATCCAAATTTAATAAAAAAATTGGGATGTTACAAACCTACACCCTTAAGATGAATCTCATCCTCAAGATTCGGGTTGGCCAGCAAAAAGGTGCGGATGGTCCTGTCTAAGATCTTCCTCTCGTTCCCAAGTAGCTTCCTCCTCGGTGTGGTGACTCCACTGAACCTTGCAGAACTTCATGATCTTGGTACGAGTGATTCTCTTTGCAGTCTCAAGAATCTTAATAGGCTTCTCCTCATAAGTCAGATCATTCTCCAACTGAATTGCCTCCAGTGGCACTGTATCTCTCAAAGGGATCTCTACCATCTCTGCATGATACTTCTTCAGCTGAGAAACATGAAACACATCATGAACTCCTGACAAAGCATCTGGTTGTTCCAATTGGTATGCAACCTCTCCTCTACGTTCCAGCACTTTGTATGGTCCCACAAATTGTGGTGCTAACTTTCCTTTGACTCCAAATCTCTTAATACCTCGAAGTGGAGACACTCGAAGATATGCTCTATCTCCCACTTCATAGATCACTCCCTTGTGTTTAGCATCGGCATAACTTTTCTGCCTTGACTGAGCTATCTTAAGTCTGTCACGAATCAACTGGACCTTCTCCTCAGAATCCCTGATCAAATCAGGTCCAAACAATTTGCGATCTCCAACTCCATTCCACATCAAAGGTGTCCTGCATTTCCTTCCATACAATGCCTCGAAAGGGGCCATCTGCAAACTGGCTTGGTAGCTGTTGTTGTACGAGAACTCTACGTAGGGTAAGTTATCATCCCAACTAGACCCATAGTCTAGCACACAAGCTCTCAACATGTCCTCTAGAATCTGATTGACTCTCTCTGTGTGCCCATCAGTCTGTGGATGGAAGGCTGTACTGAACTCTAGCCTGGTACCCAAAGTTTAATGTAACTGTTTCCAAAACTTTGAGGTAAACTGTGTTCCTCTATCTGATACAATGCTCCTTGGAACTCCATGCAGACATACGATCCTGGTCATATATATCTTTGCCAGCTTAGCACTTGTATAGGTGGTCTTCACTGGAATGAAGTGAACAACCTTGGTCAAACGATCAACTATCACCCAAATGGAATCATAACCTAAACGGGTCCTGGGTAACCCCGTGATAAAGTCCATACAAGTTTATCCCATTTCCAATCAGGTATCGGCAACGGCTGAAGTAATCCTGCTAGTTTCTGATGTTCCGCCTTTACTCTCTGACATACATCACATATTGCCACATACTCGACAATTTCTCTCTTCATACTGGCCCACCAAAAACTTTCCTTCAAGTCCAAATACATCTTGGTATTGCCTGGGTGTATCGAATGTGGTGAGTCATGAGCCTCCTGAAGAATCAACTTCCTGATCTCCGGGTTATTGGGTACACAAATCCGTTGCTCAAACCATATGGTTCCATGTTCATCCTCACGGAATCCTTCTGCTTTCCCTTTGCTCATCATTTCTTTGATCTCAGTAATACATTGGTCCAACTTCTGGGCTTCTCTGATTCTTCCCAACAAGGTGGACTACACCTCGAGTGTGGCAACATAACCTCTTGGAACTATTTCCAATTGAAGGTCTCTAAGCTCATCACATAACTCCTGAGGTAAACCTCCTGCTGTAAGGGTATTAACATAACTCTTACGGCTCAAAGCATCTGCCACAACATTGGCTTTTCCTAGATGATAATGCAGACTCATGTCATAATCCTTTATAAGTTCCAACCATCTCCTTTGCCAGAGATTCAACTCCTTCTGCGTGAAGATATACTTCAAACTCTTGTGATCCGTGTAAACATCACAATGGTTCCCAATAAGATAGTGTCTCCATGTCTCGAGTGCATGCACTACAGCTGCCAACCCCAAATCATGCGTGGCATAGTTCAACTCATGAGGTCAAAGCTGTCGTGAATCATAAGCTACAACCTTTCCCTCTTGCATAAGAACACCTCCAAGTCCCTGACGTGAAGCATCACAATACACCTGTAAGTCCTTATGTATGTCAGGCATGATTAGCACTGGGGCTGTAACCAAACGCTTCTTCAACTCTTGAAAGCTGGCTTCACACTCTTCAGTCCAAACGAACTTGGTGTCCTTCTTCAACAACATTGTCATGGGCCTTGAAATCTTGGAGAAATTTTCAATAAATCTCTGGTAATATCCTGCAAGTCCAAGGAAACTATGAATCTCGCCAACTGTGGTGGGTGCATTCCATTCCTGACTGACTCTACCTTGGTAGGGTCCACTGCAATCCCTTCACCTGACACTACATGTCCAAGAAATCCGACTTCCTTGAGCCAAACTCACACTTGCTGAACTTGGCATAAAGTTGATGTTCTCTGAGCTTCTCCGAAACTAAGCATAGATGTTCAGCGTGTTCCTCCTCATTCTTGGAGTAAACAAATATGTCATCAAGGAATACCACAACAAACTTATCCAAGAACTCCATGAATACTTTGTTCATCATGTTCATAAAATAGGAAGGGGCATTAGTCAAACCAAAGGACATGACTGTATACTCATAAAGCCCATACCTTGTGGTAAAAGCTGTCTTGGGTATATCCTTCTCACGGATCTTCAATTGGTGATAACTCGATCGAAGGTCAATATTGGAGAAAATACTAGCTCCTTCTAGCTGGTCAAAAAAGTCGTTGATCATCGGTAGGGGATACTTGTTCTTGATGGTCACCTCGTTCAAAGAGTGGTAATCCACACACATTCTCAAGGTTCCATCCTTCTTCTCCACTAAGAGTACTGGGCTCCCCAAGGTGATGAACTCGGGCGAATATACCCTTTCTCTAGCAACTCCTTAATCCGTTTCTTAACCTCCTCCAAATCATTACCAGACATTCGATACGGCCTCTTGGAGATAGGTGCTGTGCCTGCCAGTAACTCAATCAAAAACTCAATCTCCCGATCTGGCGGCATACCCGGTAACTCATCCGGAAATACATCGGGATAATCCTTCACCACTAGTACTTCTTCCTGGACAACTCCCGTAAGAGAGTTCACCTGAGTCCTCTTAGGCTTAAGCCTAGATACATACTTAATCCTCTTCTTGTCTGGGGTGGTGAGAAAAATCGATCTACTAGAACAATCAATGTTTCCCTCATACTTGGACATCCAATCCATTCCTAGGATTACATCCAACCCTTGCGACTCTACTATAATCATATCTCTGGGAAAAACATGTCCCCCTATGTTCAGAGGCAATTGGAAACATCCCTGACTAGCCATAGACTCGGCTCCTGGGGAACTCACTAGAATGGGTGACTTAAGAGCTATGATAGGCAACTTATGTTTATCCACAAATCCCCTTGATATGAATGAATGCGATGCACCAGTGTCAAAAAGAATGAGTGCTGGAAATGAATTAACCAAAAACTTACCAATCACTACATCAGGCTGCTCATAAACCTCTTCCACATTGACATGATTCACATGCCCCTTAGTGAAAGGATTGGGCTTCTTGCCTCCATAATTACCATTGCCATTTCCATTTCCATTCTGCGCCTCAGGACACTCATTGGAGTAGTGACCTGTCATCTTGCACTTGAAGCAGGTGATGTGACTCAGGTCCTTCTTCATCGGTGTGGAAGAATTGAAATGCTGCTGATTGCCATTTCCTCCATTGCCATTGCCCTGCTTGTGACCATGGTGGTTGTGTCCATTTCCTCCATGATAAATGTGGCCTCCATGGTTATGGTGATTGAGCGAGTCCTGGATTACGGGGTCTCCGGACAGCCGGACTATATCCTTTGGCCGGACTGTTGGACTATGAAGACACAAGATTGAAGACTTCATCCCGTGTCCGGATGGGACTCTCCTTGGCGTGGAAGGCAAGCTAGGCAATACGGATATGTATATCTCCACCTTTGTAACCTAACTTGTGTAACCCTAGCCCCCTTCGGTGTCTATATAAACCGGAGGGTTTTTAGTCCATAGGAAAACATACAGTCAGACCATAGGCTAGCTTCTAGGGTTTAGCCTCTCTGATCTCGTGGTAGATCAACTCTTGTACTACTCATATTATCAAGAATAATCAAGCAGGACGTAGGGTTTTACCTCCATCAAGAGGGCCTGAACCTGGGTAAAACATCGTGTCCCCTGCCTCCTGTTACCATCCGCCTTAGACGCACAGTTCGGGACCCCCTACCCGAGATCTGCTAGTTTTGACACCGACATTGGTGCTTTCATTGAGAGTTCCACTGTGCCGTCGCCGTAAGGAAGGATGCCTCGTCTCGTTGTTAAAAACAATATTACCGCCGAGGGAGCCCTGGCTGTCGGCCAAACTCTCCCGCTTGGCAGTTTCATCATGACCGCCCGTTCAGCCGCTGCACCGACGATGACTTCTCGGGTCATCAAAAACAGCCTCCACGTCGGCTCGGAATTTGCTGGGCATATGGATCCAATGGAGCTCTCTTCCCTAAACGAGCTCTTGGATCGTATCGCCGCCTTGGGAGTCGCTATAGACTATGATCGGATTGGGCTTAAACCTGATCAAAGGGAGATTAACTCTCCACCGGTCACCCATCATATTGCGGTGGTGGAGGAACAATCCGGCGATTTTCCTCTATCTTGAGGACTAACTATGTCCGGATTCCTGAACTCTTCGAGTCGGATACTCATTTATGGGAGGACATCACCCAAGCCTTGAACCTAGAGTCAGGCAGCGGGCCAGACTTATCGGGCAACACTCTGGAATCCGAACTTCCAAGATTGGAAACTCCTCGGCCCCTGGGTCTCAGATCGGGTAGGGGTTCGGACTCAAATCCACCCACCCACCGAGACATAAACGATCTTTCCCACATCAGGCAAGAGCCCCATGAAACAGTACATCATTATTGGGCCAGATCCCTCCTTGTGATGAACAAGGTTAAGGACTGTCGCGAGGAAGACGCAGTCTCATTTTTCCGCAATAATTGCACGGACAAGGGAATCCTTAACGCCTTAAGTTGCCGTGACATATCACGCTTCGTTGACTTGGCGTCCATAGTACGAAAGTACTATGCGATGGAAAGCGCCTGGAAAACCGAAATGAAATTTTGGGATAATCCGGCTCAGAATATACACCCAGTCCGAAGTAAAAGGGTGCACTATCATAAGACACCCGAGTTAGTTACAAAGAAACAAAAACCCTCTACAGGGCATGGAACCGTATTGGAGGGATGGCTTAACGGACCCTGCAAAATTCATAGTACGGCAGATACCATACCAACACACAGCCTTAGAGCATGTTGGATACTCCGGCAGGTGGCCAAAAGTGGTGAGGATCTTCTCATCCCAAATGCCACAGAGCACCATCCCATGGATAACAATACGGTATTAACAGTCTTTGAAACCTTCGCATCAAATAATAGGCGTAAGCTAACACTCCGCAGCCTCGCTGAAATCTGCCATGTGGTAGCAATGAATCCATGGAGTGACACGGATATTACCTTCAATGCCAGTGACGAACCTAAATTCCAAACAGCCCGAGCACCAGCTGCACTGGTCCTCAGTCCAATTGTGGACGACTTTCGACTCACCAAAGTACTCATGGATGGCGGCAGTGGATTGAACCTCATCTATGAGGAAACTCTTCAAAAAATGGAAATAGACCGGAACCGCATTGAGCAAAGTAGCACAACCTTCAGAGGAATCATCCCCAGTTGGGAAGCACGCTGTGCTGGGAAAATCACACTAGGTGTGGTATTCGGCACGCCGGATAATTACAGGTCCGAAGGAATTACATTCCAAGTGGCCCCGTTTAGTAGTGGATACCATGCCCTTTTAGGACTGGAGGCATTCACGATCTTCCAAGCCATACCCTATTATGGGTACATGAAGCTCAAAATGCCTGGGCCCAACGGAATCATCACTCTCGCTAGTGCTCCGGACACAGCACTCTGCGCAGAAATAAAACAGCCGCATTGGCCCTCGAGGCATTATCCGAAGCCCTTTCGGCCGAGGAATTAACTGCGCTACGCTCCACAGTGGACAGGGACGACGTGATACTTGACAAGAGATCCAAGTCCACCTCTTTTAAACCAGCAGATGAAATAGTCAAATTCCATGTCCACCCAACGGACCCTACAAAAACAGCCACCATCGGGGCACAGTTAAACCCCGCCGTGGACGCCGCACTACGAGAGTTCCTGCGCGAGAATTGGGACATATTCACCTTGCACCCCTCAGACTGTTGGAAATATGCCCTAGAGGCAATAATAAATTGGTTATTATTATAATTCCTTGTTCATGATAATCGTTTATTATCCATGCTAGAATTGTATTGATAGGAAACTCAGATACATGTGTGGATACATAGACAACACCATGTCCCTAGTAAGCCTCTAGTTGACTAGCTCGTTGATCAATAGATGGTTACGGTTTCCTGACCATGGACATTGGATGTCATTGATAACGGGATCACATCATTAGAAGAATGATGTGATGGACAAGACCCAATCCTAAGCCTAGCACAAGATCATGTAGTTCGTATGCTAAAGCTTTTCTAATGTCAAGTATCATTTCCTTAGACCATGAGATTGTGCAACTCCCGGATACCGTAGGAATACTTTGGGTGTGCCAAACATCACAACGTAACTGGGTGACTATAAAGGTGCACTACGGGTATCTCCGAAAGTGTCTGTTGGGTTGGCACGAATCGAGACTGGGATTTGTCACTCCGTGTGACGGAGAGGTATCTCTGGGCCCACTCGGTAGGACATCATCATAATGTGCACAATGTGATCAAGGAGTTGATCACGGGATGATGTGTTACGGAACGAGTAAAGAGACTTGCCGGTAACGAGATTGAACAAGGTATCGGGATACCGACGATCGAATCTGGGGCAAGTATTGTACCGATAGATAAAGGGAATTGTATACGGGATTGATTAAGTCCTTGACATTGTGGTTCATCCGATGAGATCATCGTGGAGCATGTGGGAGCCAACATGGGTATCCAGATCCCGCTGCTGGTTATTGACCGGAGAACGTCTCGGTCATGTCTGCATGGTTCCCGAACCCGTAGGGTCTACACACTTAAGGTTCGATGACGCTAGGGTTATAGGGAATAGATATACGTGGTTACCGTATGTTTTTCGGAGTCCCGGATGAGATCCCGGACGTCATGAGGAGTTCCGGAATGGTCCGGAGGTAAAGATTTATATATGGGAAGTCCTGTTTTGGTCACCGGAAAAGTTTCGGGTTTTATCGGTAACGTACCGGGACCACCGGGAGGGTCCCGGGGGTCCACCAAGTGGGGCCACATGCCCCAAAGGGCTGTATGGGCGAAGTGTGGGAGGGGACCAGCCCCAGGTGGGCTGGTGCGCCCCCCCCCACCAAGGCCCAAGGCGCAAGGAAGAGGGGAAGGGGGCAAACCCTAGGGAAGATGGGCCCTAAGGCCCACCCTGGTGCGCCTCCCCCTCTCCCATCCCCTTGGCCGCCCCTAGATGGGATCTAGGGGGCTGCCGCCACCCCTAGGGAGGGAACCCTAGGTGGGGGCGCAGCCCCTCCCCTCCCCCTATATATAGTTGAGGTTTGGGCTGCCCAATACACATGAGTTCCTCTCCCTGTTGGTGCAGCCCTACCTCTCTTTCTCCTCATATCTTGCGGTGCTTGGCGAAGCCCTGCTGGAGTACCACGCTCCTCCACCACCACCACGCCATTGTGCTACTGCTGGATGGAGTCTTCCTCAACCTCTCCCTCTCTCCTTGCCGGATCAAGGCATGGGAGACGTCACCGGGCTGTACGTGTGTTGAACGTGGAGGTGCCGTCCGTTCGGCACTAGGATCTCTGGTGATTTGGATCACGACGAGTACGACTCCTTCAACCCCGTTCTCTTGAACGCTTCGGCATAGCGATCTACAAGGGTATGTAGATGCACTCTCCTTCCCCTCATTGCTGGTTTCTCCATAGATAGATCTTGGTGACACGTAGGAAAATTTTGAATTTCTGCTACGTTCCCCAACATAGACATGCCAGGAATCCCACGCAGGCTAGCCGAGCACAGCCTCAATATTCTAAAGGGATTCAAGTCGGTCAAGCAGACTCTTCGGCATTTCTCTGAACCTAAGAGACAAGCTATGGGAGAGGAACTAGCCAAGTTATTGGAGGCCGGATTCATTAGAGAAATAAAACACCCGGACTGGCTAGCAAACCTGGTGATGGTACCAAAGAAGGAAAAATCCTGGCGCCTATGTGTCGATTTCAAGGACCTCAACAAGGCTTGCCAAAAGGATCCCTTCCCCCTCCCCCGCATTGATCAAATTATCGATGCTACCGCAGGACACGAGTCATTATGTTTCCTCGACGCATACTCCGGCTACCACAAAATCAAGATGGCGGAGTCCGACCAAGCCGCAACGGCATTTATCACACCATACGGCCCCTTCTGTTTCAACACAATGCCTTTTGGGCTCAAAAACGCCGGCGCAACATATCAGCACATGATTCAGACATGTCTGGAGAAACAAATCGGAAAAATAGTAGAGGCATACGTAGATGATGTGGTCGTCAAAACCAAACACGTCGACTCTCTAATAGACGACTTGAGGCTCACATTCGACAACCTCCGAACATACAACATCAACCTCAATCCAGAAAAATGCGTTTTCGGCGTACCAGCCGGAAAGCTCCTGGGCTTCATTGTCTCCAGTAGAGGAATTGAAGCTAATCCGGCCAAAATCCGAGCTCTGTCACAGTTGGCTATCCAAACGGACCTCAAACAAATCCAGAAATTAACTAGATGTGTGGCGGCTCTAAGTCGCTTTATCTCCCACTTAGGAGAAAAGCCATTACCCCTTTATCACCTCCTTCAGCGCACCGAACACTTCGAGCGGGCGGACGCTGCCACAACCGGATTGGAAGAAATAAAAGCCATACTGGCTACCAACCCAATCCTAGCCGCGCCAAACATCGGCGAACCAATGCTGTTGTACATTGCGGCAACTCATCAGGTTGTAAGCGCAGTGCTCGTCGTCGAATGAGAAGCGGACAGACATAAATTCCGTCTTCAAAAGCCGGTATATTATGTATCCACTGTCCTCACTCCATGCAAATCATGGTACCCACATTATCAAAAGATAGCCTATGCGGTATTCATGGCATCCCGGAAGGTGCAACACTACTTTCCAGAGTGTTCAATTACAGTAGCCTCGGAAGTGCCACTTAATGACATTATAAATACCGCGACGCCACCGGCCGGATTGCCAAATGGGCCATTGAGCTCCTCCCATTCGACATAACATACAAACCTCGGCAAGCCATTAAATCGCAAGTATTAGCCGACTTTGTCGCCGAATGGACGGAAGCCGAACTCCCTAAAGAGTACGGGGCATACTCCAATTAGATCATGCACTTCGACGGTCCAAAATGCTGGCTGGTCTAGGGGTTGGCGTCGTCCTGACGTCCCCAACCGGAGATACAGTTCAATACATACTGCAGATACTGTATACATACTCCAACAACGCAGCCGAATACGAAGCCCTGTTACATGGTCTTCGGATGGCAGTTTCCATGGGCATTCAACGCCTGGAGGTGCATGGGGATTCGAACCTCGCAATATCCCAAATAAATGGAGACTTCGATGCCAAGGATCCGAAGATGGCGGCCTATCGAAACACCGTCCTAAAGATGTCAGCTCGGTTCAAGGGGCTCGAATTTCACCATCTGGCTCGGGAAAACAATCAGGCGGCGGATATCCTCGCCCGCATCAGCGCAAGACGCGATGCGGTCCCCCAACACCTTTTTGGAGAGGTTGTTTAAGCCATCCGTGGTACGGGAAGGGGACACCGGTAACAATAGTCCGGACCCGGCCAAAATGCCCGATACCGAACACTCTGACATAATCGGAGGCTCTGCCACCGAAATAACACCTTCAGCCCACGTAATAATGGCCATCATCGCCCCGTGGAAAGAACCATTCCTGGCCTACCTAACTAGGCAGGAACTTCCCGAGGACCAAAATGAGGCACGCTGCATAGTGCGGCGATGAAAATCCTACAGGGTCCACGAGGGAGAGCTGTATAAAAAAAGCACTACCGGAGTCCTTCAAAGGTGCATCTCCGAAGAGGAAGGGCGGAAGCTTTTGGCAGAAATTCATGCCGGACTCGGTGGCCACCACGCCGCAGCCCGGGCCCTTGTAAGCAAGGCCTTCCGTACATGTATTTATTGGCCGACGGCCCGGGCAGATGCACAGGACTTGGTCCAACGCTGCGTCGGTTGCCAGCTTTTTGCAAACCAAAGCCACATGCCACCCACCGCCCTCCAAACAATCCCCATTACCTGGCCCTTCGCGGTCTGGGGGTTTGACATGGTTGGACCCCTTAAAGGGGCAACCCATAAGAAAAAATACTTACTGGTCATGGTGGATAAATTCACCAAATGGATAGAAGCCAAACCTGTTAAAACAGCCGAATCCGGACCGGCGATAGACTTCATATCCAGGGTTGTACACCGTCATGGCGTCCCCCACAACATCATCACTAACAACGGCACGAACTTCACGACCGACGAGGTAAAACTCTGGTGCAGCAACATGGGCATCAAGCTCGATTATGCTTCCGTCTATCACCCACAAACCAATGGCCAAGTTGAGCGAGCAAATGGTCTTATCATGAGCTGCATCAAACCCAGATTAGTGTGGTCCTTAAAGGACTCTAACACGCACTGGGTAGAGGAGCTCGGCTCTGTACTCTAGGGGCTGCGGACCACGCCGAATCGTACTACCGGATATACACCCTTCTTTATGGTGTACGGAGGAGAGGCAGTTCTGCCCTGCAACATAATTCATGACTCACCTCGAGTGAGCATGTACGAAGAAAGAGAATCCGAGATCGATCAGCAGGACAGTCTCGACACCCTGGAGGAGGAGCGTGACGTGGCAAAAGCCCGTTCCGCATTCTATCAGCAACAGGCTCGCAGATACCAAAGCAGAGAAGTACGGGCCAAAACTTATAATGTTGGCGAGTTAGTTCTATGCCTGCCGGAGAAGAAAAAGACCAAGCTCGAGCCCAAATGGGAAGGTCCCTTCATTATTAACCAAGTTCTGACCGGTGGAGCGTACCGTCTGTGGGGTGCGTCGAATAATCAACTTGAGCCGAACCCATGGAACACAGCCAGTCTCCGAAGATTCTACGCCTAGCGCCAGACTCTATGTTGGTCTCCTTCCTCTGTCCATTTTTTGCATATACATTATCTGTCTTTTTTCTCTTTCTTTCTTTTATTCCTTCTCGAGGCCTTCAAGGGCCAACTCGTGCCTCGCTTGCACACTATAGACGCCTCACCACACTCATTATACCTGGGGCTTCTTACACAGAAGCTTAATTATTTGTCTGGGCTTCATGCCCCACACATGTCTTATTCTTCCGCATGTACCTTTGCTTCGCCATTATATGCATCGATATGACTTAAGTTTTGGCCAAGCTGGGTTGCCTGACTCTTGTATTTATGCCCTACGTTCCCGTTAATTCGGCTAGGGCATAAGGGGAGCACCTCTGCGATTGTTACTGCCGGGTCAGCCGGATGTGTACGTCAGACTGGGTGAAGTCGAAAGCTAGAGTTCTTAAGGGAATATTCGGTCGGTGAACAAAAGATGATTTTTATTCATTTTCCATATATGCCCCCAGATGTTTTTGCCTGCATCTCCTCTCGCAATCCGGACATGCACTTTAGGGCATGCGTACCCAGGGAAAGGAACCCCTAACGAAACTATTCTCCCTAGAAGATGTTTCTTACTACCTATGTAATATAACATAACTAGTTGGGTACTTGTCTGTTCAAGCACTAATGACCCCTACGCTTGGTTTCCACGCATACCCCGGTTCTTATATAACTGAGCGGGTATTCGGACACACTCCGGACTATCGGGTCCTGAGGTTGAAGCGAAAAGGTCCGCCATGACAAATGATTTACAATCCAGCTAGAAGGCATTGTACATGTCACTTTAATTACATAGTCATGTAGACTGACTAAATTCCTCTTCTATACCATCCAACAGGCTGTCTAGCCTACAATCCTGTTGGGAATATTTTGCGGCTAATTCTACTTGCCCATACACTAAGCTAACGGGGATCTCTTTCCCATCGGGCCCCACGGGTCCGACCTCGGCCATGTGGTTTGGGTCAGCCTTGGTATACCGCATCTTCACCATGGCCCAGGCTTCCCTGGCACCTTGACGACAGGCCGATATCTTCCATAATCGGAAGCGCCGCCGTGCTCCCTTGAGCTTCTCCGCAAGCTCTCCAAAGCCTTCTGGCAGGGAGATGGATGGCCACAAGGCCTGGGCAATACCTTTCTTCACCTGCCGAACTTGTTCGTGCAGTTGTGAAAGCTCGGGTAGAAGATCACCCGCAGACCCGGGCATCTCCTCCACGGGACGACCCGTCAGCATACCTGCAGACATAACTCTGTTAGCCGGCTTCTCCGCCACCCCCTTTTAAGGGTTCGTTCAAGCACTTACTGAAAATGCCGCGTTGAAGCCGCTTATTCTCCTTCTCGGAGTCCGCAAGCTGGGCTCGAACATCTTTCAGTTCCACGCTCAGCTTGGTATTGGCGTCTTGGAGATTGTTTTTCTCCCGCCTGACCTCAGTCAGCACGCATTCGCCAGCCTTTAGCTGTCGTACGACATGCTGGTCCTCCGGATTCTCTCCGGATTCATCTGCAACATCTCTTGTTAGATTTGCAGCCACGCCGCACGATATATGGTACCCATCATTCTTTGAAACAAATGTTACCAGCTGGGGACTTTTTAGGTTCCTTTAATGCGGCAATGGCGGCCCGAAGTTGGGTCTTGCATTCCTCCAGCTCTTGTGACAGTCGAGTATTCTTCTCTGTAAGAACCTACACAATAGATGATCCTTAAATCAGTTCTGCTAACTGTTTCAAGTCTCAGGGGCTACTGATACACATAATCGTCAGATTTTCTTACCCGTACATCCCTTACATACTGGTCCGTGGCTCTAGCTAGACCATTTTGAGCAGCACGGAGGTACGCATGTCCAGAATTGAAGGCATCAAATGCCTCTGGTGAGAAGCAAGCGTCACGGAGTACGGCCTGACGATGCCTATGATTCATGGCGTTCTCCACTTCTCAATTTGTAGCGGATAGTCTATCCGCATCCTTTGTAGGGGTAGTATCCGGCGTCCACCCCATGTCGGCTTCCGCCTCTATGTCCGGTCCTGGAGCCCGACTGGTGGAAGCATGATCGGCAGCCTCACCGGACATATTCTGGCGAGCGTTTATTCTGTTAAAGAAACATGGACGTCATTACATTTTGAGAAAGACATCAACCACGAAGCGGGGTTTTTGTCATACCTCTGCGCCGGCATCTCCGTCCTGACCGCCTTCCTTTTTGGCCTACCCGGCCTCGGTGCCTCTTGCTGGCGAGTTGCTGCGGGTTTGGCACGGCATCCCGAATGCCTTCCCTGTAAAACACCATATGTATATGGTAGGTGAAGTATCTAAAAGGGGATCCTAGTTTTTGCAGTTGGGATTTTGGTTTTTCTTACGAGCGACGCTGGGAGCAGTCCAGGATAGTCGGCCGTAATGGCCACCATGGCATCATCACAGCTCAATTGATAGAACTGCCGGTCTATCAGCTCCACGAATATGTCCGGATCTTCTTCGAGTCCGGGACCGAGGGCCCGGTCGGGGTCCTCTGGTTGTGGGGACGGGCTGTTGACCTCCCTTATGGCTTTTCGCAGTTCCTGCCGTAAAATGGCAAGGTGAGTACCTACGACAAAGAATGTGGGAAGAATGGGAGTAAGGAGATATAATTCACCCAGCTTGGAGGGTTGTACATGGAGAATCCATCCCGTGGCTTGATGCGGATGAACTCCTCTTCCTCTCCCTTGAACAGCTCGGACAAGATTTTTGCTAAAGCAGCAGCGTTGTCTGGACCCTTACGCCCGCACCGGGTGGCATCGTCTTCCCCGTTAAAACACCAGAGGGGGTGCCCTCGATATTGAAGTGGCTGCACTCCCCGCATTATGCATATTGATATAACCTCGATTACTGTCAATCCTGATTGAGCCAGTGCTTTA
Source organism: Triticum urartu (assembly GCF_003073215.2). NCBI lineage: Eukaryota > Viridiplantae > Streptophyta > Magnoliopsida > Poales > Poaceae > Triticum > Triticum urartu. The sequence goes on from NC_053022.1 coordinate 232,783,354, forward strand.
ATCCGGTTCATCAGGTAAAGGACTTCTCTGTTATCTTCCTCCTGGGGGCTCCGTGGGTGCCAGCTTCGGCGTTTCTTCAGAGGAGCATTGTTGAACTCAGGAAGACCCCGCCGAACAGGGTCCAGAAGGGGGACGTCCTCCGTATAAAACCATTACGAAGGCCATTCCTCGGACGTCTTCTTCGGAGTACCGGACAGGTATCCGGTTTCGGCGATGCGCCATATTTCGGCTCCGCCCACTTGATAAAGTGACCCCTCCTGTGTGCGGGGGACGAGGCAAAATAACCTTTTCCACAGCTCGAAATGAGCCTCGCAGCCCAGGAATAACTCGTAGAGGGAAACATAGCTGGCGATGTGTAATATGGAAGCAGGGGTGAAATTATGTAGTTGGAGGCCATAAAACTCCAAGAGCCCGCAGAGGAATGGATGAATTGGAAATCCGAGTCCCCTTAATAAGTAAGGAACAAGTCATTCCCGCTCCCACGTAGAGGGACTAGGGAAGCTCTCCGCTTGCTCCCCGCCATTGTAGGTGGCGAGCCTGGCTCGGACGGGAACCATATACGCTGGAGGGAGAAATCCCTTAGTCTGCAGTTCGACTAATCGACTGTGTGGGACAGAACACCTCTCCCAATCACCGGGCTTAGGGCTACGGGGGCGGGAGGAGGAGCTGCGGTTGTCGGCCATGCTGGAGTGGATTTTTCTGAAGCGCGCTCCGATGGATTCTTGCCGGGGGAGGATGATATGGATTGAATCTAAGAATCCCCATCCCTTTAATAGACAATTTATTTATCTGGCTAGGGGGGCGAATGTAAAAATGCCCTGGCTCCTCGTATTCATTCGACACGTGGAAGATAGCCCTTATTGGGCGCAGAAGCCAAGATGACCAACATTTATGGGGCCGGACACTGCTTAGCAAACATTCGAAATTTGGAGAAGAACCCGCCTTGCAATGTCGAAGAGAATACTGCGTGTCGGACTTGACGTCATTGAAGCCTGGTTCGGGGGCTACTGAGGGTGTCCTAGATTAGGGGTCTCCGGACAGCCGTACTATATCCTTTGGCCGGAGTGTTGGACTATGAAGACACAAGATTGAAGACTTCATCCCGTGTTCGGATGGGACTCTCCTTGGCGTGGAAGGCAAGCTAGGCAATACAGATATGTATATCTCCTCCTTTGTAACCGACCTTGTGTAACCCTAGCCCCCTTCGGTGTCTATATAAACTGGAGGGTTTTTAGTCCGTAGGACAACATACGATCAGACCATAGGCTAGCTTCTAGGGTTTAGCCTCTCTGATCTCGTGGTAGATCAACTCTTGTACTACTCATATTATCAAGAATAATCAAGCAGGACGTAGGGTTTTACCTCCATCAAGAGGGCCAGAACCTGGGTAAAACATCGTGTCCCCTGCCTCCTGTTACCATCCGCCTTAGATGCTCAGTTCGGGACCCCCTACCCGAGATCCGCCAGTTTTGACACCGACAGTGATTCCCTCCAAACTTGCTAGTGCCTGATCCAGAACTTCCTGAGTACAGGCTGTAGCGGGGTTTCTGTTGAACTCAAGAGTTATACTTCCCATGACCATACTTCCTCTGACGATTCTCCATCTGTTGGTGCTTGCCTTCGAGAATGGTAGCCTTATCAACCAGTTCCTGATAGTTCACAAAGGTCGCCACAGTCAACTGAACTCCCAACTCATCGTTCAGTCCCTCCAGATACTTCTCCTGCTTGGCTGCATCAGTGGCCACGTCCTCTGGGGCATAACGAACCAACTTACTGAACTCATCAACATACTGAGATACCATGCGTCCTCCCTGGCGCAAGCTATGGAACTCCTTCTTCTTCAGACTCATGGCTCCAGCTGAGACATGAGCAGTGCGGAACGCCTGCTGGAACTGAGTCCAAGTCACACTCTCCAAAGGGTATGTGGTGGTGTAGTTCTCCCACCAAGCAGCGGTCGGGCCATCCAAGTGATGGGCGGAAAACTTCACTTTCTCAACATCATTGCATCCTACCGTGGCCAGCTCCCTTCCTATCTTGCGGAGCCAGTCATGTACGACGATCGGCTCCGTGCTGCTGGAGAACACGGGTGGGTTCAGCCTCAGAAAACGGGTAAGACTGTCAGCTGGGGGCGGCGACGGTGGTTGTTGTTGTTTGTTGTTGTTGTTGTTGTTGTTGTTCTTGCTATTGTTGCTGCTGTTGTTGTTGCTGTTGTTGTTGCTGTTGTTGTTGTTGCTGTTGTTGTTGTTGTTGTTGTTGTTTTCTGGTTCTGGTTCTGAATGAGCATCTGCATAAGAGAATTTTTCTGTTGGATCAATTGTTTGAGCTCCGGTGGGAAGTTGAATCCGGGGTCACGTCTTGGAGGCATCTGATGGGTTTCAGAGTCGATGAGGAGTTAGAATAGAACAAGGCCTAGTGAGTGAAGTCACACTACCCATATGCACATGATAGCAATAAAACTTCAAATCACTCCAATTCAATTTCAAACAAAGAGGTTCACATGAATAATCAAACCTAAGGTAAGCCATGTCACAAGATTTGACAAGGTCTTACAAATGAAATAAAGCTAATCGAATAACGAATTTGAATTTCTAAACTCTCATGGTGGTATAAAATCTAACTCTCATCAGATGAGGACCAGTCAACCATGTCAACATCAGGTGTCCTTGCACCACTCTCCGTGTCGTCATCTCCGAGCTCATCATTTTGGTCCCTCTCCTGGCTGACATAGGCACCATACGAGTGATCCTCCTGGATGTTTTCTCCCTCATCCAGCTTCTCCTCGGCCTCCTCAAGCTCAAGATTCAGGTCATCGATCTTCTCTTGCAGTGCGTCCAGCTCTCCCTCATGCTCGATGGAAGCGTCCTGGAGCTCCTCCTCTAGCTCGGCCTTGCGGGTCATGAGGTTCTTGATGACGACCATGTTGTCGGACAGCTCCAGCTCCATCATGCGAATGTGCTCCTCCATGTCGTGGATATGGGATGCTATCATCTCATCTTCCAGGGTACGCACCACATCTCCATTTGCATCGCGGGGTCCGTACATCACGAAGGAGGTCCTCTTGAGGTCTTCGTCATGCACCTCTTGAATGCGTCTGAGAGCAATGTGAGCAGCGATACCCCTGCCCAAGCCCCATGTTGCGGTATCCACATGGAAGTCAATGGGCTTGGTGCGGTCTCCGAGGATGCGTCCGAGGATATGAGCATCGATCCTCCAACGTGTCTCCTCGGGCAGGGTGGCTGTGAAGGTTATAGTGAATGTGGGAAGCCCAATCTTCAGGTGCTTCGTGATCTTCACCAGCTGCCGTCCAAAGGGCGTGGTCTCATCGGGCTGCTCGAACTCAACAAGGGCGGACGACATCTACATTTTGAAAGAGAGAAGAAGTTAGTACTGAAGCAGAGAAGGTACGAGACCAAAGGATATATAAGGAAAGTGGGAAAAAATATATAGTTTTTATCCTATGTCTTTTCTCCATTTCTAGGGGTCGCGTCCTACAGTCAATGTGTGCTCTGATACCATCTTGTAGCGAGCCGACTCGGTAATAGTCAAAGTCTCTGTGCTTACCGTGCTAGTCCCTGGATCGACTTGCTAGCACACACAGTACTCGATGAAACAACAGAAATAAGACACATCTCTTTATTACATCGATAGTCTAGGAGCAAATACATTTATTACAAAATAGGGCATAGAGCCAATAAGCAAATACTGTAGAAGCAAAGTAGTAAATGAGTCCAACTCCACGAGCAAGGTTGAGTGTAGAACATCGACCAATCGCACCTTAATCCTCGTCGGATATATCTGCAACATGATAAGTTGCACCCATATGGGTCAGTACATTGAATGTACTAACAAGTCACATCATAAGTGTAATGAACCTACTTATACATGCAATTTGGCGGGTGGAAAGCTCTAAGTTTAGTTTTTTGCATATAGCTAGTTTTTCCCTATTAGAAAAGATATTATTCTACTAATACACATTTGCATAGGATGAGTTGGCAAACCCAACTCCATCCGTTCCCAAGTTTCATTTTAAGACCCAACTGTTTAATTAAAGGTGAGGAGATCTCCCGGCATTTCCACTACTAGATGCTCAATTTGTCCGTAACCGGGGACACAGCTAATCGATTAGGTTGACACTCTGCAGAGGTTGCCCACTTTTTCCCACAAGACTCGACCACTTCCATGATCGGAAGATCGAGACATAGCCTTTCGAAAATGTTCCCCCTTAACCCACGGATAGGCCGGTACACCTACATCATTCTACATCTGCTAGCCATCCCGGAAGGGGTCACACTAACTACTCAACTAAGCCAGAGCCCATATTGGCTTATGGCTGCACACGTAAGCTTCTAGACATGGGGATACGATTGATCTCTTTGAGCCTGAGCGGACGGTCCACTAGTGGTGCACCACCATGGATTTCCCATGCGTGCCCCACTGTACTTCGCCACCATTCCCACAAGTTTCCGCCCAGGTAGTTCATTAATTAACTTATGTCCTATTTACTACATTGTCACTCAAACTTTACAATGTTCACTCCCCCATCCACGTCTACTTAGGGTAGCAACATAATGTAAAATGATGGCGACAATGTTATATGGTTCGGACCTACCTCAGTGAACTACTGGGTGAAAAGCATAGTCATACGGCATCATTTTCCTACCATGCAGTCCTACCGCAAAGAACTAAGTGCATAATAAAAACATAGGTAATGAAACATGATCAAGATGCAACTTGCCTTGGTACTTTTGGTTGAATTCTAAAGACTGATAATATTCTGCTTCGCACTCCGAGAAATCTATCGCAACGAGGATAAACAAACATAAGCAACATTCCAGAGAACCAAAAGAACATGCAAGGCAAGAAGTCTCGGAAAACCAAATGAACATACAACACTCTAAGCTACTACAGAAATATTCTAGGTGCAAAACAACATAGGCCTATGGTTCAAAGAGTGATGTGAAATATAGTGCATACTATGCATACTAGTAAAATATTAAAGGGCAGATTCTAGTGTGTGAAAATTATTGTGACAAAGGTCCAGGTGATAGGGTTTTGCTACGGTGACAGCATGCAAAAGGAATCAACTTAATCGGAGCTACGGTTTGGGAGATATGGCCATTTGAAGTTCGAATTCGAATCTGAATAAATTCAAATTTGAATCCGACAAAAGTTTGCAAAAAGTATACCACTGGATAGATCTAAACAATACGAATAATTTGCCGCTGGTTTCATCGAGTTTGGATCTACGGTTTAAAAGTAATGGCAAATCTAAGTTCAGGGACTAATTTGCTAAATACAGGGACTAAACAGTGAAGAAAAGTTATCACAAACAGGCCCCTGGCGCGTGCCAGATTCCTACTGGCCGAAAGGTGTTCGCCGTGTAGCTTATACAGTGGACGTTCACAATTTAACCAAAACTGCGGCAGCGACTAATTAAAGAAAAACCGATGCTCGGTTTAGAAAAAAAACCGCGGTTAACTAACGAAAACCGACCAGTAGTTTTTAAAATAAAAACCGCAGTTAACCGCGTATCGGTTCAACTAAAAACAACCTAATAATCTGGGCCGTCGATGATCGATCTAACAGACAAAAGGAGGTCCGGCGCCTTACAGCGGCTGGCGACGTCGGCGATGAGCAGAGGACGGCGGCGCGACGTCGGGTGATGGCAGGGCAACGGCTACGACGGTCCTCGGCGTCAGGGAAGAAGACGGGGAGGTGCAGCATGGCTTGGGCGTCGTGAAGGTGGTGTCGGCGTGCGTCGGCGGCGTCCGGACAGGGTGGGGCGAAGACGGCGGCCCTCGGTGCTCCGGCGTCTCCGGCGTCGACGGTACGGCGGCTCCGACGGGACCTAGGCGAGGAAAAGATGTCAACAAGATGCACGAGTTCACGGTGGCAAGATTGACGAAGGAACAAGGGCTCGGGGTGGTTTACTGGCAGCGGAATGCTCCGCGAGGTCCGTTCGGCCGGCGAGATCCAAGCGACGACTGCGGGCGGTAGGGGCGGCGTGGGAAGAAGCGGGACGACGAGATCGACATAGGGGAGGCCGGGGCATTTATAGGCGAGGGGAGAGCGTGCGGGTGCCGCGGATAAGCGTTATCCACGAGGGCCTCGCCCGGCGGTTGCGGGAGCGCGACGGCGAGCTCATCCGAGCGGGGCAAGTGAGAGGTTGGGGGAGATGAGGTGGAGCGGGGCCCACCAGTCAGTGGCGACGGCGGTAGCGAGCGAGGGAGGCTGCGGGCGGTCGACCAGGCGGAAGCGTCGGGCGCTGGGGCGTCGGCCTTGGGCCAAATGGCCAGCTGGGCCGGTCGGGCGCTCCTGGGCCGAACCCAGTTTTGGTCCAGGCTGCGTGTGTGTGTGTGTGTGTGTGTTTTAACAGGAGACTAAAGTGGCCCATAACTAATTCAAATGAATTACTAAAAACACCAAAATAATTTCTAAAATAACTATATAATATGCAGAACCTAATGAACATTTACTTAAGCACAGAACATTTTGAAAATAATTTCCTAATGCAATTAATGCACCTTTTGCAAATAAAATAAATACCAATAAACTCCAAAACTTCAAATAATATTCAAAATAAAATTTCCCACTGTTTTTATATTTTGAGGAAGTCATCTTATCCTCTCTCATTTGTTTTTCTCGAGTGGAAAAATATTATTTGAATATTTTAAAAACTCCAAAATGCAAAGAAATATGATATGCATTGAATGATTCTATTAACATCCAAATTTAATAAAAAAATTGGGATGTCACACCATGAGATAGGCATGTACCTTATCCTTGTCACCAATACGTGGGGAGTGGGTGTTGTGGAAGATCCGTTACATGATGTCAAGGAACGGGTTCAGCACCCACACCTTCTTGCCACTGGGAAGCTGCTTCTCAACATAGTATTGCTGAAGCTTGTTCTTGTTGGCGGACTTGGGGTTGGCATGAGGTGATGAGGGTAAACTCCAACTGGCTTGTTGAGGCCCTCATCACGAACCTGTAGCAGATCCATGAAGTCCTTCCACTTGGCGGTCAGCTGTTGTCCATTTGGCATCAACGTCAAGGTCCGTTCCTCATCAGTATGGAAGTGGACCGAGGCAAAGAACTGAGCCACAATCTCAGGGTCAAATTCCAGGTGGAATGTGATCAAGTCCTCAATGCCTAACTGCTTCACTAGGTCCAAAGCCTCACCAAAATAGGTGCGATGCTTATCCTGCCTCATATGATGCATGTCAAGCCAGTGCACGTCCACGTAGATGTTCTGCTTAGCCTTGATCACATCCAGATAGATAAGATTCTGCTGCTTGGTCCAGAACAACTCATTCCCTCTGAAGTTTGCATGGGGATTCACATAGGGGTTGATCTTCCTTCGAGCGATAAACTCAGCTAGTGGCATCTCATCCATGCCCATTGTTGGCTACTTGGTCTTGGTTGCGGTTGACTTGGTTCTGCGTTGGGGGGCATTGGAGCCCTCTGGAGCCTCATCTTGGTTGCGCAGACACTTTGAGCCTGTGTCGCGAACAGGGTTCGAACGACGGACATTGGAACCAGAGCCACCACCTATGACACACAACACAAGAACACGCAAGAGAAGCGAGAAGGATCAATGCAAAGACCATAGCAAAACAAATGAAACAAGTAGAAATAACATTGGCTAGTTGCTACAGGGAAGGATCGAACTCAATGGTAGTACCACACCATTGTGCGGAACTAAAATTTTACTGCTGCTCCAGCTGTGGTAGTACCGCGCCTAGAGCGAAAGTAAAATTGTACTTTCGCGCCTCGAGCGGTAGTACCGCTCCTAAGGAGCGGTACTACCGTATGAGGTAAAAACGGTCGGAGCGGTAGTACCGCATGGGAGTTGCGGTAGTACCGCTCGGGATCAGATCCGAGACAAAACGGATCCGAGACCATCTGTGACAATGGAACGGTACTACGGTTCATCAACACTACCAAGTAGCAACATACCAAATAGCATCTCTATGCATTACTACTCTCCTACATCCTACTCTTGCAAAGATTTGGCCTAAAATCTCAAGAACAACATGCATCTCCCCAAAAACCTAGAGACAAAACTAAGAGATAAAGAGAGAGAGGGATTTGGGAAGAAACCTTGTTCCATGGCAAGAGGACGTGGTGGGGAACGATCCCACCGGACGGAATGCGAGGAGAGCGGACGGAGATGGAGATCCGGCGAGATTCTCCGGCGCCGTTCTTGGGCAGGAGAGAGAGAGAGACGACGTGGGTAAGAAGAGTTGAATGGGTATGGGGGAGTTGGAACTCCCGCTGCCCGCTCTTAACCCCTTTAAGTGCATCTAGTGCCACCCCTAGTTGATTTTGGAGTATTTACGACAAACCTGGTTGAGGGACTAATGTGTTTGTGAGAATTGCAGGATAACACAGGTAGAAGTCCCTCATTGATTCGGTTTTCCTACTAGAGATGACCCCTAAAAATGTATGAAGACATTGAAGTCAAAGGTGGTATGTGAAGACATTCACATTGAAGACTATGACAAGAGAAGGCATCGCGTGAAGACTATGGAGCGCGAAGACTTAGTTGTTTCGTCGTTCTTTTTCTTCTTCGTTGAGTCATAGGAACCACCGTACTGTTAAGTGGGGTCCAAGAGAACCAGTCAGAATGACTGAAGTGATGCTTAACCAAAATCCTATGTCTTCGAGTGAAGACTATGATAACAAATCTTATCCAAAGTTGGATAAGTCAGCTTTGCTTGTAGCCCAAGTAAAGTTGCGTGTGTGTTTGAAATCTGACCGTTGGAACACATGTTAGTTCCTTAGTGACCCAGGGTCATTTCGGACAAATCAGGTCGGGTTGCCTAGTGGCTATAAATAGCCCACCCCCTACAACCGTAAACGGTTGGCTGATCAGAGTTAGTGTACGGTTTTTGTCGTTTGAGAGCAACCCACCTCGAAGCCTTTGAGAGAGAATTCCTTGCGAGGATAAAGCCCTAAACACCCAGAGCCAAAGAGTGTTAGGCATCACTTAAGTCTTCCTGTCTGTGTGATCTGAAGACTTATTACACTTGAGAACTGTGAATCCTCCAGCCGGTTAGGTGTCGCGTTCTGAGCATCCAAGAGTCATTGTGGATCACCGGTGAACGAAGTCTGTGAAGGTTTGGAAGTCTGCCTTGAAGACTTACCAGAGTGATTGGGCGAGGACTGGGTGTCCTTAGCTCAAGGGGAATAAGGTGAAGACACAGTCTTCTGAGTTGAATCTCAGCCTCCCTAACTAGACGTACAATTGTCACAGCAACTGGAACTGGTCCAACAAATCATTGTCTTCAACGAGTCACTGGTTCTATCCTTCCCATCTCTTTATTTACAGTTGATCCTTGTGAAGTCATTGTTGTTTGCATTATCTTTTGTCTTCACTGAGTGACTGCTTATTCTGATTGGCTTCGTACTATCTTCCTACCTGATCCATACTGCCTAGCTGCCATTAGTTGTTGTGCTTTCACTTCATTGAATACTTGACTATGGTTTGCTTAGTGTAGTCTACCTTCTGCTGCATGGTAATAGGTTTATTTCTATCGTTTGTCTTCGAAACTCCCATGTTTTGAAAAATTTCTTAAAAACCGCTTATTCACCCCCCTCTAGTCGATCACTAGCATTTTCAATTGGTATCAGAGCAAGGTACTCCGTTGTTCTGTGTGATTCAGTTTAACCACCTGGAGTTTTAGCTATGTTGACTGCAGGGATAATCAAAGTCTCCGCTGCGTGCCCAGTCTTCGATGGAACTGAATATCCCTAATGGAAGAATAAGATGCGCATGCATCTTTAAGCCATTGATGTCGACCTATGGTATGTCATCAAGAATGGCGTTCCTAAGGCTGGTGAAGGTGTTACCATTGCTGATGTCAAGAAGTTCGTTCAACTGGACTCCACTGCCAAGAACATCATCTGTGGTCATCGGACCAAAGGACAGTATGGCCGTGTGAGTGCTTTGGAAACATCTAAGCTAGTCTGGGACTGTCTCTCCAAGGTCAATGAAGGCGTCTCAACCCAGAGAGATCAAAGAATAAGTGTCCTTCACAACCTCTTCAACCGCTTCAAGAGAAACGATAATGAGAATGTTCAGCTCACGTTTGATCGACTCACTGACATCACAAATGAACTTCAAGCCCTTGGCGCTACTGAGATCACCAAGCATGAAGTCGTCAAGACACTCCTGACATCACTTGACAGCTCGTTTGACACCCTAGCCTTGATGATTCAAGAACGTCCTGACTTCAAGACACTCGATCCATCTGACATACTTGAAAGGCTCAACACACATGGGTTTCAGCTTTCTGAGAAAAGAGACATCTACGATCCCAACTATGGGCGAACTCGTGACCTGAAGGCAAAAGCTGTCTCCTCATCTGAAGAAGAATCTGACATCAGTTCTGATGATCCTGAAGACATTGGAAAGGAGCTTGCTATGCTTGTGAAGAAGTTCCAAAAATTCACCAAGAAGAAAGGCTTCAGAAAGTCTCCATGATCAATCTCAAGGAATGATGAAGCTTCTGCTCATGACTACAAGAAGAGAACATGCCACAAGTGCAAGAAACCTGGCCACTACATCTCTGAGTGTCCACAGTGGGACAATGAGAACAACAACAAGAAGAAGAAGAGCAAGGAGTATGATTCTGACGACAAGAAGAAGAAGAAATACTCAAAGTCTTCTTCCAAGTCTTCCTCAAAGTCTTCATCTCACAAGAAGAGATCATTTGGCAAGGCTCGTGCGTTCGTTGGCAAGGAAATGGATTCAGAGGAGGAGTCCGCTTCTGAGGAGGCGGAGGTGGAGTCTGAGGAGGAGTCTCATTCTAGCGTTGCAAGTCTGGCTACATCATACGTTGCCAAGTCCATCTTCAACACTAAAGATAATGTCTTCATCACCGACGCCGATGCAAATGACAAGGACTACTCTGCTCCCACCTACTGCTTCATGGCACGTGGTGGCAAGGTAAACACACGCACTACTCACTATCAAACATCCAGTGAAGATGACTCTGATTGTTGTTCCAAACCCAGCTACAAAGCACTTGCTAAAATTGCAACCGAAAAACAGAAAGCTATGGAACATATTCAAAAACTGTTAGACAAAAGCGATGACCTGTTAGACGCTGAAATGACTTGATCTCAGTCCTTAATTTAAGACATAAAAATCTTCATGTTAAGTATGAGGAACTTGAAAGTCGTCATGAAATGCTCTATACAACTCATGAAAAGCTTTCCTATGATTATCTTCAAAGGAAACAAGATCTTGAGAAATTGAGAGCGGCTCATGAAGATCTTCAAAAGGAAAACGAGTCACTTCGCACCAAACAGATCAGTTCCGCTCAGGAAGGATTTGAACCACCATGTCTTAAATGCATTGAGCGTGACAATGCTACTTCTGTTGCTGGATGTTCTACTACTGCTACTATTGCAATATCTTCAACTGTTGATGTGGTAACTAACCCCTCTATTGAGGATACCACTTCTATTGCTGATGAAAATGCTAGGTTGAAGACATTGCTTGAAACATGGATGTACAAAAGTCTCAAAGGGCATCAGACACTATGTGATGTCCTCAAAAGGCAGATCCTGAACCGAAACCCTAGGAAAGAGGGTCTTGGGTTCAAAAGGAAAATGAATGCTGATGGCTCTTACTGGAAACCTGAGCAGTACCCCAAAACCACATGGGTTGCTGCAAAGGAACCTTCAGTGGATCCATCCACCCTGTCTGGCTTCACTTGTGCTAATCCCACTGTTATTGATGAATCCTTTGATGCAAACTATAAACTGTTTAAGAATCAGAATGGTGAAGTGTTTGCCAGGTATATTGGTACTAACTGCAGGAATGGGTCACCTATAAAGAAAGTCTGGGTGCCAAAAAAGTGGTTGGAGAATCTTCCTGTGAATGTCGTCATGACACCACAAGTGAAGAAGACAAACCCCAGACCACAGGCTTCATATGGTCCAAAGGCTTCATACAGACAAAGGACTCACCCGAGTCGCACTAACGCAAATGTTTTGCAGGGAAACCATACTCAGGCCTATGAATATGAGCGCGTTTCATCAAACCGCCATGTTCATAAGACCAAGAACTACTCTGCTTATTCTTATGAGTACTATTGTCCACCTACAAGACTATTTGCTACGGATCCAAAGCCAAAGTTCTCAGATGCTGCACTTAGACTCATTGCTTCGAAGCCACCCTTGAAGATGTGGGTGGATAAGAAATCTTAACTCTCTTTTGCAGGGAAGGGTCTTTAGCCAAAAATCAAATTTGTCTGAAGCCATTGCTGGGGACCTTAAACATCTTGTAGGGCGCAAGATCAAATGCCCAAATGGTCTTATTATGTATTTTGTTCCTGAGTCGCTTGCTACTTGCCCTATCAGTCCTAACCTTGATCTAAGCTTTCATAATCCACTTGCTCGTCAAATGTTTATGCTTTACAATTCTCTTCGTGAAGCCTATCCCCCTAACTGCACTGTAGGGTATGACACCAGCTACATCAGGATGGATTATTGATAGTGGGTGTACTAATCACATGACTGGCAAGCGAAGTCTTCTCATGGACTCAACTTTACGTCCATCTGACAAGAGTCACATCACATTTGCTGATACTAGTAAAAGCAAGGTATTGGGTCTAGGTAGAGTTGCAATCTCGAGGGATCAACACATGGATAAAGTAATGCTTGTTGAATCCCTTGGTTTCAACTTAATGTCTGTCTCAATGCTTTGCGATTTAAACATGATTGTGATATTTGGGAAATATCGTTGCCTTGTTCTAATGGAATCTGACAAGTCTCTAGTCTTTGAAGGGTATTGGAAAGATGATTTGTACGTGGTAGATTTCTCAGCAGGACCACAGCTTGCCGTATGTCTTCTAGCAAAAGCTTCAGAATGCTGGCTCTGGCATCGAAGGCTAGGGCATGCTGGCATGAGGAACTTGCACACTCTTGCAAAGAAGAAGCATGTCATAGGCATCGAGGGCGTCAAGTTCAAGAAGGATCACTTATGCGGTGCCTGTGAAGCAGGAAAGATGACGAGGGCCAAGCATCCCTCGAAGACAATCATGACAACGACTCAACCCTTCGAACTGCTCCACATGGACCTCTTCGGTCCCACTCACTACTCAACTCTTACTACTACTGCTTGTCTCTATGGCTTTGTCATCGTTGATGATTATTCAAGATATACTTGGGTGCATATAATCCTCTACAAGACTGAAGTGCAGGATGTCTTCAGACGCTTCGCCAATCGAGCCATGAACAACTATGGCGTCAAGATCAAGCACATCAAAAGTGACAATGGAACTGAATTCAAGAACACTGGCCTTGACACTTATCTTGATACTTTGGGCATAACTCATGAATTCTCAGCTCCGTACATGCCGCAACAAAATGGCGTCGTGGAACGCAAGAACAGAACACTTATTGAGATGGCCCGGACGATGCTCGATGAATACAAGACTCCAAGAAAGTTCTGGCCTGAAGCCATTGATACTGCAGGCCATATCATCAACCTTATTTATCTTCACAAGCTTCTGAACAAGACATCCTATGAGCTCCTTACTGGCAAGAAGCCAAATGTCAGTTACTTCAGAGTATTTGGTGCTAGGTGCTGGATCAAGGATCCACATCACACTTCAAAATTTGCACCGAAAGCACATGAAGGTTTTATGCTTGGATATGGAAAGGATTCGCACTCCTACAGAGTCTTCATCCTCTTTCACTATAAAGTGGTTGAAACTGTGGATGTGCGGTTCGATGAGACTAACGGCTCGCAAAGAGAGCACCTGCCAAATGTGCTAGATGAAGTTCCATCTAGTGAAACCATCAAACTCATGGGAATTGGAGAAATCATACCGTCTGAAGCTCAGCCTGAAGAGGAACTCATCATCTCTGCACCAGATCAACCTGAAGACAATGCTCAGCCTGACGACAATCCTTCTAACAATGACAATGATCAGCAAGAACAAAATCTTCGTCCTATTCATCCTCGTGTTGCAAATGAAGTACAGATTGAGAGAATAATTGATAGCATCAATGCACCAGGTCCACTCACTCGTTCAAGGGAAACACAACTAGAAAATTTATGTGGGCACTTCACATTCGTCTCAATATCTGAACCCAAGAAAGTTGATGAAGCCTTCATGGAACTTGAATGGATTCAAGCTATGCAAGAAGAGCTTCAACAGTTTGAGTTGAATAATGTATGGGAACTAGTCAAGCGTCCTGATCCTCGTAAGCATAATATCATAGGCACTAAATGGGTATATTGCAACAAACAAGATGAGCATGGTCAAGTTGTCAGAAACAAAGCTCGTCTCGTTGCTCAAGGATACACTCAAGTTGAAGGAATTGACTTCGATGAAACATTTGCTCCTGTGGCTAGGCTTGAAGCTATACGCATACTGCTGGCCTATGCAAATCATCATAACATTCTTCTGTATCAAATGGATGTGAAGAGCGCTTTTCTCAATGGCAAGATTGAAGAAGAAGTGTATGTTGCACAACCGCCTGGCTTTGAAGATCCAAAACATCCTGACATGGTCTACAAGCTCAACAAGGCACTGTATGGCCTTAAACAAGCCCCTCAAGCTTGGTATGACACACTCAAAGACTTCCTGAAGAGCAAAGGCTTCAAACCTAGTTCCCTGGATCCCACTCTCTTCATGAAGACATATGATGGTGAACTGTTTGTGTGCCAAATATATGTGGATGACATTATCTTCGGCTGCACTAACCAGAAATACAGTGAAGAGTTTGGATATATGATGCAAGAGCAATATCATATGTCCATGATGGGTGAGATGAAGTTCTTCCTTGGTATTCAAATACGACAGCAACGCAACGACATCTTCATATCTCAAGGGAAATACCTCAAAGATTTCCTGAAGAAATTTGGAATGCAAGACTGCAAAGGCTACACGACACCAATGCCAGCCAAACACCATTTGGGTCCCGACGACAATGGTAAAGAGTTCGATCAAAAGGTATACTGCTCCATGATTGGTTCTTTGCTTTATTTATGTGCATCTAGGCTAGATATCATGCTTAGTGTTTGCATGTGTGCCCGGTTCCAAGCAGCACCAAAGGAATCACATCACTTAGCTGTGAAGCGAATTCTTAGATATTTGGCTCACACCCCAACACTAGGATTGTGGTATCCAAAGGGCTCAGAGTTTGATCTAGTTGGATTCTCGGATGCTGATTATGCTGGTGATAAGGTGGATCGCAAGTCTACATCAGGCACATGTCATTTTCTGGGACGATCACTTGTATGTTGGTCTTCATAGAAGCAGAACTGTGTATCTCTCTCCACTGCTGAATCTGAATACATTGCTGCTGGATCTTGCTGCGCTCAGCTTCTATGGATGAAGCAAACACTCAAAGACTATGGCATTCATCTGAAGCAAGTGCCACTCTACTGCGACAACGAGAGCGCCATCAAGATTGCTAACAACCCAGTTCAGCACTCGAAGACAAAGCACATTGAAATTCGTCATCACTTTCTCGGAGATCATGTTATGAAGGAAGATATTGATATCATACATGTCAACACTGAAGAGCAATTGGTAGATTTCTTCACAAAGCCCTTGGATGAGAAGAGGTTTTGCAAGTTACGGTGTGAGCTAAATATCTTGGAATCCTCAAATGTCCTGTGATCAGGCACACTTCCTAACACTTGTGCATGTTGATGACTTAGATGTGCAACACACGAAGTAACGTATGTCTTCAATCAATGAAGACTTGCATTCTGAGTGTGAATACATTAACATGGAATTTTACTTCAGAGCGCCACGATAGTTGTGCGCCGTGTCTAGGTCTAATACTTCCTATATGGTGGGTAACGCCACCACCAAATTCTTCCCCAAGAAGTGTTTCTCACATGGCGTTACATTTGCAAAGTCTTCGCTTTCTGTTTGTCTTCAATGTTAACATGACCTCATGTTTATCTTCAACGTACTGATTTGGTTTTTGTCCTCTACAACATTCACTTATAGCTATGGCTTATTGCTGAATCTTTTGAACTAAGTGAATGTGATCGGACCCTAACCCCTCTATGCTTCTTTCCTAAGTCTATCTATCCAAATCATATGCATTCTATTGACACTGTCAAAATGTCTTCTCTGCGTCCTTGTCAGCAGAAGACACAGAGACAAACATTAATCCGTTTTCAATGCTAAATCCTTCCACATGAAACCCGGAGAAGTGGGAACAACCACCCGACAATCCAGGCGTGCGTGGGAACGTGGAACAACCTCCGATGTGTTGCATGATAGCCATGTGTCCTTCAGATGTGAACCGCCAGGGGCACCTGTGTAATAACACTGTGCCGTCCCTGTCCATATAAATACACGCCTCACCACAGTCATTATCCTTTCTTCCACTCTCGCACAAACCCTAGCGCCACCGCTAGCCCTCAACAACGCCGGTGACGAAGCGCTTAGCTGCCGCGACCTCACCGACGTCGTCCTCACGCCGGCCGTGGACATCATCTTCTCCGCCGTCGCCGTAGGTGTCCTCCGTCGCCAAGTTAGGGCATGGAAGATCGAACTGCTCGGCCTCCTCTCCCACTCCGTCTAGCAGTTTCTCGTGTGGTAAATAAAACCTCCTTTTTACAATCTCTTTGATCCGATAGATTCATCCTTTTCTACCACAAGTAGTTTCTGTTCACACAAGTTGGATCTATTTCATACTGCATCTCATAATATGCCTAGTATGTTCACTTATGCTTCACAAAGTAGTTAGATTCCTCACTTGTACTTATTCGTGGATTCTTACAAATCTGGAACCAACTCTCTATCTATGAGTGAATGTCTTCGCACTATGAGGTCAATGTCTTCTAAACTGATTTATCTTCAAAATCTTATGAGAATGCATATGACCTCTTCCCCTTCCCTCGCACCTTAATGCTGTCACAGGTACATGTCCGTGGGAGAATCCCTTGGTTCTCATAGTCTACATTCATTTGCAGAATTCTTACAGCATCATATAAATTCTCCTGAAGCCAGTTCTTGTCTGACCAGTAGACGGAAGACTTTGACAGTTTTGAAGCCTTTCAGTCTAAACTTCATGGCACCAGAAAAATCTGCAAGGAAGGGTGGCAGACAGCATCGTGGTAACACCTCAAGAGATCTGCCTCCTGACCACTATGAGTTGTACAAGACAGATCCGAAGGAGGACTACAATCAGCAGAAAACTCGAATCCAATGGATTCGAAGATATAGGGCAGAACAATGGTTCAAGTACAGGTTCATGACCCAGGAGTATGCTGAGAAGAATGCCATCAAGCGACCATGGGGAGACATCCTATACAAAAATCTTCAACCCAGGTCTAGAGCTGAAGCCATTGAACAAGGCTTCTATCCCTGCATGGTTCGTGGACCACAGCCTGCAGATGCAGACCCATCGTCATTGCTATGGTGTCGTGATGACAATCTGTTCAAGCGCAACCTTCAGTTTGCCAAGAACTCGGCCAAAGAAAACAAGAAGTCGCGAGGATTAGACTTCAATCCAGGTCCCTCTGCTCCTTGTGCCGATGGCTCACGCGAAGCTGAACCCAATCTTGTTGGGCCCTTCTACAACCTGGAAGGTCTCATCACTCATATTATGGTTCAAGGGGCAGTCGTGGATCAACCTACAGACGACATTGAATCTGACGAAGCGCCTGCACCATCAAAGCCAAAGAAGCTGAAGAAGCCTAAAGCTTCGAAGCCTACCCCTGCACCAAAGGTTTCACGGGTGAAGCCTCTGGCCACTGCACCTCCTGAACACAGTGTGCAGTCTGAAGATCTGTCATGAATCTCCAAGCCCTCCAAAGTGAAGATGCCCATGCAACCCACCAGGCAAGCACTGACCTCTGCTGCTGTTCTGCGAAATGATAATGACGCCATTAATTTGTCCAGCGACGACGATCTTGGCAATGACGCTCTTGAGCAGTTGATCAAGAGCAAGCAAGAGGCAGAAATCTTCAATGACCTTCCTCTCTTTGATGTTGAAATCATCAACACATTCATTGATGAGTGGTTTGACAGCCCAAATGTTAGCTTTGATGATCTTCAGCTTCCCATTGGCCTCATCGTCGCCTTCCATGGAGCCACTGTTGCTGAGCTGGCTCTAGCCCAGAAGATTGTTGAGATGAAGCATAAGATAGATTATGAAAAGGCTTAGTTCAAGAAGCATATGGCCAAGCTCAATGTTGAAGACATTCAGAACTTCCAGACCATGATGCATGAGCTTAAGGAAGCATTCCGAACCAAACGCGAAGAAGCCAAAGGTTCTCGTGAGAGCATGAAGGATCTTGATGCTAAATGTGTTCAGGGATACAATGAAGCTGAAAAGCGCAAGGCCTTGGGGAGACCAGGCATTGACCCCAGAATGGAGGCCAAGAAGAAGAAGAAGCCAGCTATGGCAAAACCCGAAGCACCAAGGCAGGAAGTACATCCAATTGTCTTCCCAGCCAGTATGATAGGCTCGAAGCCTAAGGTCCCCTAGTGGCTTCAGAACTGAAGAAAACAAGGGCAGTTGAAGGTGAAGCCAGAAAGCGCAAAACCAAGGGCACCACTGTTGATGCTCCTCCAACTAAGAAACGCAAAACCAAGAAGAGAGATTGGGCTGCTCCCACAGAGCCCCTTGAGGTCGAGCCAATCTCAGTGGCTCGTCCTGCGTCTGAAAATCAAGAACTCCAAGTGGTAGTTCATGAGCCTACTTCCCCAGAGGCTCCTGAAGCTGAAGACAATCCAGCTGTTGACCCCACCGCAGTTGAAGACATTGGTCCTCACGACAATGTTGAAGATGATGAAGTCCTTCCTCAGATCGAGCACTAATTGGTATCATCGCCTGTGCTCACGCACAGCAAACTCATCATCATTGGTCGTCCTCTAACGCCAACTGCTCAGGATGCATCATGGGCTGATCACCCACAACGACAAGACACCCCAAGTTCTCCCTGAAAGTGTGTTATATCAACTAGAGGGGGGGGGGTGAATAGGCGATTTTTATGAAAGTCTTCAAAACATGTGAGTTTCAAAGACAAACGATAGAAATAAACCTATCATCATGCAGCGGAAGATAGACTACACTAGACAGACAATAGTCAAGCATTCAATGAAGTGAAACCACACTGACTAATAGTAGCTAGGCAGTAAGGATCAGGTACACAGTGAAGACAAATAGATAAAGCAAATAGGCACTGACTTTACAAGATCCAACCGTAAATAAAGAGATGAGAAGGATAGAACCAGTGTGCCTGACGAAGACAAAGGTTTGGTAGACCAGTTCCAACTGCTGTGACAATTGTACGTCTGGTTAGGGCGGATAGGTATTTAAACCTGAGGACACTCAGTCCCAGACACTTACTCCTGAGCACACAGCTCAGAACACCTAGTCCTCTCCGTATTCCCCTTGAGCTAAGGTCACACAGACCTTGCCCAATCACTCTAGTAAGTCTTCAAGGTAAACTTCCAAACCTTCACAGACTTCGTTCACCGGCGATCCACAATGACTCTTGGATGCTCAGAACGCGACGCCTAACCGGCCGGAGGATTCACAGTCCTCAAGTGTAATAAGTCTTCAAATCACACAGACAAGAAGACTTAAGTGATGCCTAACACTCCTTGGCTCTGGGTGGTTAGGGCTTTATCCTCTCAAGGAATTCTCTCTCAAAGGCTTTGAGGTGGGTTGCTCTCAAATGACAAAAGCCGTATTTTAACTCTGAGCAGCCAACCGTTTATGGTTGTAGGGGGTGGGCTATTTATAGCCACTAGGCAACCCGACCTGATTTGTCCGAAATGACCCTGGGTCACTAAGGAACTGACACGTGTTCCAACGGTCAGATTTAAAACACACACGGCAACTTTACTTGGGCTACAAGCAAAGCTGACTTGTCCAACTCTGAACAAGATTCGCTCCCATAGTCTTCACTCGAAGACATAGGATTTTGGTTAAGCATCACTTCATTCATTCTGACTGGTTTTCTTGGACCCCACTTAATAGTACGGTGGTTCCTATGACTCAACAAAGAAGAAAAAAGAACTATGAAAGATCTAAGTCTTCGCGCTCCATAGTCTTCATGCGATGTCTTCTCTTGTCATAGTCTTCAATGTGAATGTCTTCACATTCCACCTTTGACTTCAATGTCTTCATACATTTTTAGGGGTCATCTCTGGTAGGAAAACCGAATCAATGAGGGACTTCTACCTGTGTTATCCTGCAATTCTCACAAACACATTAGTCCCTCAACTAGGTTTGTCGTCAATACTCCAAAACCAACTAGGGGTGGCACTAGATGCACTTACAATCTACCCCTTTTTGGTGATTGATGACAAACTAGTTGAAGTTTTCAACGGGGAATATAATATGTGAAATTGTAAAGGATAAGGAATTGTCTTCATAAGTTGCAAGGGCTCCCCCTGAAGATGTGCATATAAGTAATTTGCTTTTGGAATGCAAATGCACATGGCATGTTGTACTTGTGGAGATCCTCTTCAACTTATGATGACAATTCATCATGCATGAAAGGTATGTGAAGATAATGAACATGTATAATGGTAAATGGACGTCTGCAAAATGATCTAAGTGCGGAATTTATCGTCGCACATGCAGAATTTATCATCGCATCACAAAATAGCAAATAAGTAGCAGACGACCATCGATTTTAAGTGTTACAACTCAAAGAACCAAATGTGTCAAGACGAGAGTTGTAAACACTAGGCGAAACATAAAGTAACTGCCCATATGGACCCGCTTGAAGACTATCAAACTCATAAGCTTCTCCCCCTTTTGTTAGTGAGGACCAAAAAGGTTTGAAGACATAGAGCATCTACTCGTTCCCACGAAGAGTAGGTGAGGCAGCAGGGTCGTCGGTGGTGTTCGGCGGTGCAGAAGAACTTGGGGCAGTGTCGAGGCGTGCAGAAGTAGGGGGCGGTGAAGTGGCATCATCTTCGTCCTCGATCACTCTGGCATTCATAGTTGCCGTAGAGGAATAAAACTCAGAGTCTTCAAGAGATGGGGTTCGTCGCAGCACAGCCCTTCTGGGAGGTGTGAAGTCAAACTTGAAACTTTCAGAGAAGCCATCCTCTTGAAGATCATCCTCAGGACACATAAGCGTCAGCCCTTTCCATGTACGCCGACAAGTTTCATGGGCTACAAAGGCATTCTTGGTGGCAAGATTGCGAATGCGGTTGGCATCCACCAAGAGGATTTGCATTTGGCGCTTCAGCCAGTCATGATGCCTATCCTATTTCTGATGAAGAGCAACTAGAAGCTCTCGGTCATTGAGAACACGAGATCGCTTCTTGGGTTGTTGGGCAATAGTGCTTTCAGTGGCTTCAGTAATAGCACGATGAGGTGCACGTGTAGTACCTGCCAGAGGATAAACACGAGTGACTGCTTCAACTCCTTCAATGTTCTGAGTGAAACTTTGATGCTCCGCATTCTGAAGACTGAGAGGTTCCTCGACAGGCTCAGGATAAATGGCTTCAACGGACATATCCACATCAGGCGAAAGATCCGATGATTGCGAGCAGATGGCTGATATGAGATAGCCGAGTGGAGTTTAATCAGACGCATTATCCATGGAGCGTAGAACTTCAAGCCAAAAAGATAAGATCCTAATGCAGCAAGTTGGCGGATGAAGAAGTCTTGTGCATTGAAGCATTTTCCATGAAGAATATAGAAGACCAAAGTCTCCATTGCACCTTCTAGCTTTGCATGTGGAGAATGTCCTTTGATGGGCCAGAGAGTTCGCCTTATAATGTGATAGATAGTCCTTGGCAGATACTCAAGGTTTTCAACAAAGAACTCCTTAGGATATGCAGTATCTTGTGGCAAAGGCTTCATCATACTGAGCATCTGACTCATGTTCGGTTTAGGCCTCTGAAAGATGCTTTCCATAGCTTCACTGTGAAGTTGACATCCAGGTTCATAGAGATCTCCAGGAGTGGGCAGACCAGTGACCTCAATGATATCAAAGGCTTTGACTTCGTGATGAACATTTCCTGTCATCCATGTCTTCGGATCTCTGTTGTAACCACGTATGTGAAGTGTGGCATAAAATTGGAGCAGCAACTCTTCATTCCAGTGCTCTTGGTCGGTGATGAAGGGCAACAATCCAACCTCTTTGAAGCAATCCAGAGCTTCTTCCAGACAGGGCAGACCAGCTATTGCTTCGGTGTCAAGATGCATATGTGGGAAGATGCGACCTTGATTGTACAGAATGCAGGAGTAATAGCTTCGTTGCGGATAGCTCCAGAACCGATCAGAAGATATTCGTTCCCTTGAGTAGGGGTTCTTGGAGCTATTGAAGAAGGTGTTGTCTG
Organism: Triticum urartu; assembly: GCF_003073215.2. Classification (NCBI taxonomy): domain Eukaryota; kingdom Viridiplantae; phylum Streptophyta; class Magnoliopsida; order Poales; family Poaceae; genus Triticum; species Triticum urartu. The sequence continues at coordinate 232,805,661 of NC_053022.1, forward strand.
CTTTAAAGCCGTTGACATTGAAGGATCCAGGTGCTGTTGTAGGACCTGGAAACCTGGGCAACCTTGGCATTGGCTTCTGTACCTGAGGCCTATGCTCAATATGATAGTCAAACTAAGGACCAGCAGCAGGCGCAGGAACAGAAGCAGTAGTATCATTGGCTTCGCTGACTTCTGGTTCTTGGGTTGGTGCAGGCTCCACATTTGCTTCAGCCATGACAACGTCAGTGGCTTCATTGGTGTTGGTGGTGGCAGCCTCAAGATTTTCTACCTCCACTTGATGAGCTGGAGGGTCGGGCACAAACACATTCTCCTCGAGAACAACTTCTTCAGTAGTTGGGGGAGTAGGAACACGTTCTTCTTCTTGGGTGTCATCGGCTGATGCAGCCGGAATGTCTTCAGCAGTTTTAGCTTCAGACTCGAAGACTTGAGACCTTGGTCCTTTGCGAAGCCTGCGTAACACAGGCGATGCCTTTGGAGATGGAGTTGGCTGGGCCTCAAAGTCATCTTCTTCTTCTTGCCGGGGTGGTGTGACTTGTTGTTGTTGTGGGTGATCATCCCATGTTGCATCCTGAGCAATTGGCGTCAGAGGACGACCAATGCTGATGAGTTCGCTGTGCGTAAGCACAAGCGATGATACCTATTGGTGCTCGATATGAGGAAGAACTACATCATCTTCAACATGGTCATGATGACCAATGTCTTCAGCAGCGGTGGGATCAGCTGCTGGTATGTCTTCAGCTTCATGAGCCTCTGTGAAAGCAGTCTCATGGACAGTCAATTGGCGCTCTTGATGTTCAGTGGCAGGGCGAACCATGGAGATAGGTTCAACAATTAAGGGCTCTGTGGGAGCAGCATGTTCCTTCTTGGTCTTGCGCTTCTTTTTGGAGGCAGCAGCAGTAGAGGCTTCAGGATGTTTCCTCTTTCTGGCTTCAGCCTCAGTTGTCCTCGTCTTCTTCAGGTTTGAAGCGGTAGACCTGGCCTTTGCCTTCGAGCCAGTCATGCTGGTTGGGAAGACAATGGGATGTGCTTCCTGCCTTGGTGCGTCGGGTTCGGCCATAGCGGGCTTCTTCTTCTTCTTCTTCTTCTTCTTCTTCTTCTTCTTCTTCTTCTTCTTCTTCTTCTTCTTCTTCTTCTTCTTCTTCTTCTTCTGCTTTGCAGCCATCCTGGGGTTAATGCCAGGACGCCCAAGAGCCTTGCGCTTCTCAACCTCATTGTAGGCTTGCACACACTTGTCAGCCAGGCTCTTCATGCGCTCACGAGAACCTTGAGCTTCTTCACGCTTCTTGAGAAAGGATTCTTTGAGCTCGTGCAGCATGATCTTGAAGTTCTTGACCTCTTGCACACTGAGCTTGGCCATATGCTTCTTGAACTGAGCTTTCTCAAAGTCAATCTTCTGCTTCAGTTCAACGATGCGCTGGGCTATAGCTAACTCTGAAGCAATGGCGCCATGGAAAGCGACACTAAGGCCAATGGGAAGTTGCAGATCTTCAAAGCTAAGGTTGGGCGTGTCAAACCACTCATCGATAAAGTCATGGATGATTGCCACGTCAAAGAGAGGCAAATTGTTGAAGATTTCTGCTTCTTCTTTGCTCTTGATCAGTTGCTCAAGAGCGTCATCTGCAAGATCTTCATCACTGGATAGATCAATGGTATCGTTGCGCAGAATAGCAGTAGCAGTCAGTTCTTGGCTGGTATGTGGCAGAGGCATCTTGACTCTCGGGGGCTTGGAGATGCGTGCCAGATCTTCAGACTACACACTGTCTTCAGGAGGTGCAGTAGCCAGTGGCTTCGCCCGTGAGATTTTTGGTGCTGAGGCAGGCTTTGAAGCTTTAAGCAGCATTGACTTCTGCGGCTTTGGAGTACGAGCTGGGGCTTCATCAGTGTCAGCATCATCATCAGAATGATCCACTTTGGCACCTTGAATAGAGATGTGAGTGATGAGGCCATCCAGGTTGTAGAATGGACCGATGACATTGGGTTCGGCATCGCGGGTGCCATATGCACGGGGAGCAGAGGGACCAGGGTTGAAGTCTAGTCCCAATGACTTCTTGTTCTGCTTCGCCGAATTCTGGGAAAACTGGAAGTTGCGCTTGAACAGATTGTCGTCACGACACCAGAGCAGTGACGATGGGTCAGCATCCGCAGGCTGTGGTCCACGAACCATGCAGGGATAGAAGCCTTGTTCAATGGCTTCATCTCTGGACCTGGGTTGAAGATTTTTGTATAGGATGTCTCCCCATGGTCGCTTGATGGCATTCTTTTCAGCATATTCCTTTGTCACAAATCTGTACTTGAACCACTGTTCTACCCAATATCGTCGAATCCATTGGATTCGTGTCTTGCGCTGATTGTAATCCTCTTCTGGATCTGTCTTGTACAGTTCTGAGAGGTCATCGGGTAGATCTCTTGATGTCTCACCTCGATGCTTTCTGCCACCCTTCCTTGCTGATTTCTTTGCAGCCATGAACTTTAAACTGAATGGCTTCAATCCGTTCAAAGGCTTCAAGGGCTTTCGCTTGCTGGACAAACAGGAACTGGCTTCGGGAGAATTTATGTGATGTTGTAAGAATTCTGCAAATGAATGCAGACTATGAGAACCAAGGGATTCTCCCACGGACATGTACCTTGACAGCATTAAGGTGCGAGGGAAAGGGAAGAGGTCATATGCATTCTCAGAAGATTTTGAAGATAAATTAGTTTAGAAGACATTGACCTCGTCGTGCGAAGACAATCACTCATAGATAAGGAGTTGGTTCCAGATTTGTACGAATCCACAGATCAGTACAAGTGAGGAATCTAACTACTTTGTGAAGCATAAGTGAACATACTAGGCATAACATGAGATGCAGTATGAAGTGGATCCAACTTGTGTGAACCGAAACTGCTTGTGGTAGAAAGTGACGAATCTATAGGATCAAAGAGGCCGTAAAAAGGAAGTTTTATTTACCACACAAGAAACTGCTAGACGGAGTGGAAGAGGAGGCCGAGCAGTTCGATCGTTCGTGCCCTAACTTGGTGACGGAGGACACTTACGGCGAAGGCGGAGAAGACGATGTCCGCGGCCGGCATGAAGACGGCGTCGGAGAGGTCGCGGCAGCTAAGCGCTTCGTCACCGGCGTCGTCGAGGGCTAGCAGTGGCGCTAGGGTTCGTGCGAGAGTGGAAGAAGGATAATGACTGTGGTGAGGCGTGTATTTATAGGGACAGGGACGGCACAACGTTATTACACAGGTGCCCCTGGCGATTCACATCTGAAGAACACGTGGCCATCATGCAACCTATCGGAGGTTGTTCCACGTTCCCACCAATGCCTGGATTGTCAGGTGGTCGTTCCCACTTCTCCGGGTTTCAGGTGAAGGAATTAGCATTGAAAACGGACTTAATGTTTGTCTCTGTATCTTCTGCTGACAAGGACGTAGAGAAGACATTCGACAGTTTCAATAGAATGCATATGATTTGGAGAGATAGAGTTTGAGATAGAAAGCATAGAGATGTTAGGGTCCGATCACATTCACTTAGTTCAAAAGATTCAACAAGAAGACATGGCTATAAGTGAATGCTGTAGAGGACAAAACACTATGTATATATATGTGAAAAAGGCAATCAAATCAACATAGTGAACATAATCATGAGGACAAGTTGAGAATGAAGACAAACAAAATGTGAAGACATAGCAAATGTAACGCCATGGGTAAAACACTTCAAACAGAAGAATTTGGTGGTGGCGTTACCCACCGTATAGGAAGTATTAGACCCAGACACGGCGCACAATTATTGTGTCGCTCCGAAGTCAAATTCCACATTAACGTATTCACACTTAGAATGTATGTCTTCATTGATTGAAGATATACTTTACTTTGTGTGTTGCACATCGAAGTCATCAATATGCATAAGTGTTAGGATGTGTGCCTGATCACAGGACATTTGAGGATTCCAAGATATTTAGCTCACACCGTAACTTTCAAAATCTCTTCTCATCCAAGGGCTTGGTGAAGATATCTGCCAATTGCTCTTCAGTGTTGACGTGTATGATATCAATATCTTCCTTCAAAACATGATCTCTGAGAAAGTGATGACGAATTTCAATATGCTTTGTCTTCGAGTGCTGAACTGGGTTGTTGGCAATCTTGATGGCGCTTCTGTTGTCGCAGTAGAGTGGCACTTGCTTCAGATGCATGACATAGTCTTTGAGGGTTTGCTTCATCCATAGAAGCTGAGCGCAGCAAGATGCAGCAGCAATGTATTCAGATTCAGCAGTGGAGAGAGATACACAGTTCTGCTTCTTTCAAGACCAACATACAAGTGATCGTCCCAGAAAATGACATGTGCCTGGTGTAGACTTGCAATCCACCTTGTCACCAGCATAATCAGCATCCGAGAATCCAACCAGATCAAACTCTGAGCCCTTTGGATACCATAATCCTAGAGTTGGGGTGTAAGCCAAATATCGAAGAATTCGCTTCACAGCTAAGTGATGCGATTCCTTTGGTGCCGCTTGGAATCGAGCACACATGCAAACACTAAGCATAATATCTGGCCTAGATGCACATAGATAAAGTAAAGAACCAATCATGGAGCGGTATACCTTTTGATCGAACTCTTTACCATTGTCGTCGGGACCCAGATGATGTTTGGCTGGCATTGGCGTCGTGAAGCCTTTGCAGTCTTGCATACCAAACTTCTTCAGGCAATCTTTGAGGTACTTCTCTTGAGATATAAAGATGCCATTGCGTTGCTGACGTATTTGAAGACCAAGGAAGAACTTCAGCTCACCCATCATGGACATCTGATATTGCTCTTGCATCATATATCCAAACTCTTCACTGTATTTCTGATTGGTGCAACCGAAGATAATGTCATCCACATATATTTGGCACACAAACAGTTCACCATCATATGTCTTCGTGAAGAGAGTGGGGTCGAGGGAACCAGATTTGAAGCCTTTGCTCTTCAGGAAGTCTTTGAGTGTGTCATACGAAGCCCGAGGGGCTTGTTTGAGGCCATACAGTGCCTTGTTGAGCTTGTATACCATGTCAGGATGTTTCGGATCTTCAAAGCCAGGTGGTTGTGCGACATACACTTCTTCTTCAATCTTGCCATTGAGAAAAGCGCTCTTCACATCTATTTGATACAGAAGTATGTTATGATGATTTGCATAGGCCAGCAGTATGCGTATGGCTTCAAGTCTAGCCACAGGAGCAAATGTTTCATCGAAGTCAATCCCTTCAACTTGAGTGTATCCTTGAGCAACGAGACGAGCTTTGTTTCTGACAACTTGACCATGCTCATCTTGCTTGTTGCGATATATCCATTTGGTGCCTATTATATTGTGCTTCCGAGGATCAGGACGCTTAACCAGTTCCCATACATTATTCAGCTCAAACTGTTGAAGCTCTTCTTGCATAGCTTGAATCTGTTCAAGTTCCATGAAGGCTTCTTCAACTTTCTTGGGTTCTGTTATTGAGATGAATGCGAAGTGCCCACAGAAATTTGCTAGCTGTGTTGCCCTTGAACGAGTGAGTGGACCTGGTGCATTGATGCTATCAATTATTCTCTCAATCTGCACTTCATTTGCAACACGAGGATGTACAGGACGAAGATTTTGCTCTTGCTGATCATTATCATTGTTAGAGGGATTGTCTTCAGGCTGAGCATTGTCTTCAGGTTGATCAGGTGCGGAGATGATAAGTTCTTCTTTAGGTTGAGCTTCAGAAGGTATGATTTCTCCAGTTCCCATGAGTTTGATTGATTCACTGGATGGAACTTCATTTAGCACATTTGGCAGCTGCTCTCTTTGTGAGCCGTTAGTTTCATTGAACCGCACATCCACTGTTTCAACCACTTTGTAATGAAAGAGATTGAAGACTCTGTAGGAGTGAGAATCCTTTCCCTATCCAAGCATAAAACCCTCATGTGCTTTTGGTGCAAATTTTGAACTGTGATGTGGATCCTTGATCCAGCACTTGGCGCCAAATACTCTGAAGTAACTGACATTTGGCTTCTTGCCAGTAAGGAGTTCATAGGATGTCTTGTTCAGAAGCTTGTGAAGATAAACACGGTTGATGATGTGGCATGCAGTGTCAATGGCTTCAGGCCAGAATTTTCTTGGAGTCTTCTATTCATCAAGCATCGTCCGAGCCATCTCAATAAGTGTTCTGTTCTTGCGTTCGACGACGCCATTCTGCTGTGGCGTGTACGGACCTGAGAATTCATGTGTGATGCCCAAAGTATCAAGATATGTATCAAGGCCAGTGTTCTTGAATTCAGTGCCATTGTCACTTCTGATGTGCTTTATCTTGGCGCCATAGTTGTTCATTGCTCGATTGGCGAAGCGTCTGAAGACATCCTGCACTTCAGTCTTGTAAAGGATTATATGCACGCAAGTATATCTTGAATAATCATCAACGATGACAAAGCCATAGAGACAAGCAGTAGTAGTAAGAGTTGAGTAGTGAGTGGGACCGAAGAGGTCCATGTGGAGCAGTTCGAAGGGTTGAGTCGTTGTCATGATCGTCTTCGAGGGATGCTTGGCCCTCGTCATCTTTCCTGCTTCACAGGCACCGCATAAGTGATCCTTCTTGAAATTGACGCCCTCGATGCCTATGACATGCTTCTTCCTTGCAAGGGTGTGGAGGTTCCTCATGCCAGCATGCCCTAGCCTTCGATGCCAGAGCCAGCATTCAGAAGCTTTTGCTAGAAGACATACTGCAAGTTGTGGTCCTGCTGATAAATCTACCACATACAAATCATCTTTTCAATACCCTTCAAACACTAGAGACTTGTCAGATTCCATTAGTACAAGGCAACGATATTTTCCAAACATCACAATCATGTTTAAATCGCAAAGCATTGAGACAGACATTAAGTTGAAACCAAGGGATTCAACAAGCATGAATTTATCCATGTGTTGATCCTTTGAGATTGCAACTCTACCTAGACCCAATAGCTTGCTTTTACCAGTGTCAGCAAATGTGATGTGACTTTTTTCTGATGGACGTAAAGTTGAGTCCATGAGAAGGCTTCGCTTGCTAGTCATGTGATTTGTACACCCACTATCAATAATCCATTCTGAAGCAGCTGGTGTCATACCCTACAGTGCAGTTAGGGGGATAAGCTTCACGAAGAGAATTGTGAAGCAAAAACATTTGATGAACCAGTGGATTATTAAAGCTTAGGTCGAGATTAGGACTGATAGGGCAAGTTTCAAGCGATTTAGGAACAAAGTACATAGTAAGACCATTTGGGCATTTGATCTTGCGCCCTACAAGATGTTTAAGGTCCCCATCGATAGTGTCAGACGATTTTGGTTTTCGGCTGGAGACCTTTCCCTGCAAAAGAGAGTTAAGCTTTCTTAGCCACCCACATCTTCAGGGGTGGCTTTGAAGCAATGAGTCTAAGTGCAGCATCTGAGAACTTTGGCTTTGGAGCCCTAGCAAAAAGTCTTGCAGGTGGACAGTAGTACTCATAAGAATAAGCAGAATAGTTCTTGGTCTTATGAACATGGCGGTTTAAAGGACCGCGCTCATATTCATAGGCCTGAGTATGGCTTCCCTGCAAAACATTTGCGTTAGTTTGATTCCGGTGAGTCCTCTGTCTATATGAAGCCTTTGGACCGTATGAAGCCTGTGGTCTAGGGTTTGTCTTCTTCACTTGTGGTGTCATGATGACATTCACAGGAAGATTCTCCAAACACCTTTTCGGCACCCAGATCTTCTTCATAGGCGGTCCATTCCTGCAGTTAGTACCAATGTACATGGCAAACACTTCACCATTCTGATTCTTAAACAGTTTATAGTTTGCATCAAAGGATTCATCAATAACAATGGGGTTAGCACAAGTGAAGCCAGATAGAGTGGATGGATCTGCTGAAGGTTCCTTTGCAGCAACCCATGTGGTTTTGGGGTACTGCTCAGGTTTCCAGTAAGAGCCATCAACATTCATTTTCCTTACGAACCCAACACCCTCTTTCCTAGGGTTTCGGTTCAGGATCTACCTTTTGAGGACATCACAAAGTGTCTGATGCCCTTTGAGACTTTTGTACATCCCTGTTTCAAGCAGTGTCTTCAACCTAGCATTCTCATCAGCAATAGGACTGGTGTCCTCAGCAGAGGGGTTAGTTTGCACATCAACAGTTGAAGATATTGCAACAGTAGCAGTAGTAGAGCATTCAACAACAGAAGTAGCGTTATGACGCTCAATGCATTTAAGACATGGTGCTTCAAATCCTTCCTGAGCTGGACTGATCTGTTCGCCGCGAAGTGACTCGTTTTCCTTTTAAAGATCTTCATGAGCCGCTCTCAATTACTCAAGATCTTGCTTCCTTTGAAGATAATCATAGGAAAGCCTTTCATGAGCTGTTGAGAGCGTTTCATGACGACTTTCAAGTTCCTCATACTTAACGTGAAGATTTTTTATGTCTTCAATTAAGGACTGAGATCGAGTCATTTCAGCGTCCAACAGGTCATCGCTTTTGTCTAACAGTTTTTGAATATGTTCCATAGCTTTCTGTTGTTTAGTGACAAGGGAAGCAAGTTTTGCATAGCTGGGTCCAAATTCATCACCAGATTCATCATCACTGGATTCAGATAGATAGCATTCAATTACCTTAGCATCATTTGCCATAAGGCATGATGCAAAAGATGATGATTCTAGTTCGAAAGTCATCGCTTTGAGTGACTCCTTGAAGTCCTCGAACCGAGGATCATGATGAGTTCGATGACCCTCATAGACCTCAGAGAGACGGTCCCAGATGAGCTTTGCATGATCGAGATGCATGACATTCCTAAACTGATTTTGAGATAGACAGGAGCAGATGACGTCCTTCGCCGTGAGGTTGAGAAGAGTGTACTTGCGAATGTCATCAGCTTCCGCCATTTTGCACAGATCGGTTAGACCAATCTCAGTGACGGTCCACAGCTTGCTGTTTGTTGCCATGAGGCGCTTCTTCATCATGGCCTTCCACTTGGGATACTCGTGACCGTCAAAGAAGGGGCATGACACAGTCTTCATACCTGTGGTCGACATAACTGAAACTCCAAGCGGTTAAACCAAAATCACACAGAACAAGGGAGTACCAGGCTCTGATACCAATTGAAAGTGTGTTATATCAACTAGAGGGGGGTGAATAGGCGATTTTTATGAAAGTCTTCAAAACATGTGAGTTTCAAAGACAAACGATAGAAATAAACCTATCATCATGCAGCGGAAGATAGACTACACTAGACAGACAATAGTCAAGCATTCAATGAAGTGAAACCACACTGACTAATAGTAGCTAGGCAGTAAGGATCAGGTACACAGTGAAGACAAATAGATAAAGCAAATGGGCACTGACTTTACAAGATCCAACCGTAAATAAAGAGATGAGAAGGATAGAACCAGTGTGCCCGACGAAGACAAAGGTTTGGTAGACCAGTTCCAACTGCTGTGACAATTGTACGTCTGGTTAGGGCGGATAGGTATTTAAACCTGAGGATACTCAGTCCCAGACACTTAGTCCTGAGCACACAGCTCAGAACACCTAGTCCTCCCCGTATTCCCCTTGAGCTAAGGTCACACAGACCTTGCCCAATCACTCTGGTAAGTCTTCAAGGTAAACTTCCAAACCTTCACAGACTTCGTTCACCGGCGATCCACAATGACTCTTGGATGCTCAGAACGCGACGCCCAACCGGCCGGAGGATTCACAGTCCTCAAGTGTAATAAGTCTTCAGATCACAAAGACAAGAAGACTTAAGTGATGCCTAACACTCTTTGGCTCTGGGTGGTTAGGGCTTTATCCTCTCAAGGAATTCTCTCTCAAAGGCTTCGAGGTGGGTTGCTCTCAAACGACAAAAGCCGTATTTTAACTCTGAGCAGCCAACCGTTTATGGTTGTAGGGGGTGGGCTATTTATAGCCACTAGGCAACTCGACCTGATTTGTCCGAAATGACCCTGGGTCACTAAGGAACTGACACGTGTTCCAACAGTTAGATTTCAAACACACACGGCAACTTTACTTGGGCTACAAGCAAAGCTGACTTGTCCAACTCTGAACAAGATTCGCTCTCATAGTCTTCACTCGAAGACTTAGGATTTTGGTTAAGCATCACCTCATTCATTCTGACTGGTTTTCTTGGACCCCACTTAACAGTACGGTGGTTCCTATGACTCAACAAAGAAGAAAAAAGAACTACGAAAGATCTAAGTCTTCGCGCTCCATAGTCTTCATGCGATGTCTTCTCTTGTCATAGTCTTTAATGTGAATGTCTTCACATACCACATTTGACTTCAATGTCTTCATACATTTTTAGGGGTCATCTCTGGTAGGAAAACCGAATCAATGAGGGACTTCTACCTGTGTTATCCTGCAATTCTCACAAACACATTAGTCCCTCAACTAGGTTTGTTGTCAATACTCCAAAACCAACTAGGGGTGGCACTAGATGCACTTACACTCCCCAACCGCAAGCCACCTCACCAGTGCAAGATGACGATGACTTTGAGGCCCAGCACACTCCATCTCCCCAAGCATCGCCAGCATTACACAGGCTTCGCAAAGGACCAAGGCCTCAAGTCACTCCCACTATGCACGTGTCTGAGTCTGATGCCAAAATGGCTAAAGATATTCCGGCTGCATCAGCCGATGAAGAAGAAGAACCAGGAGTTGAAGCAGAAAGAGTTGCTACACCCCCGTCCCACCAAGATGTTGTTCTCGAGGAGAACGTGTCCGACCCTCCAGCTTCTGAAGTGGAGGTTAACAATCTTGAGGCGGCCACCAACATCACCACTGAAGCCAATGACGTTGTCATGGCTGAAGCTAAATGGCACCTGAAGCTACTGTGGTGCCAGAAGTACAAGTGCCTGAAGCCACTGTAGCGCCTGAAGCCACTGCTGAAGCACCTGAGGTGCAAGCACCTGAAGCCAATGTGGCCCCTGAAGCCCATGTGAACGACAAAGCCAATGCTCCTGTTCCCCCTCCAAGACCTCACACCATTGAGCTGGCATTTGATCGTGGTCAGCCTGTTATAGTTCGATGGCGCATTCTGGTTCCTCCACCTGCTGTGGGTCCCCAATTTGACTATCATGTCGAGTACAGACCTTCCATCCAGAAGCCCAAGCCAAGACTTCCACGATTCCCAGGCAATGCAACTTCACCTGGGGTCTTCAATGTGAATGGCTTTGTGGCACATAACACCTTCTTCAACAGCGCCAAGAACCCTTATACAAAACCTCGCATTTCATCAGATTGGTTCTGGAGCTATCATCAGCGCAGCTACTATTCCTGTGTCTTATACAATCAAGGGCGCATATTTCCACATATCTGCCTCGACTCTGAAGCTATAGCTGGCCTGCCCTGCCTTGAAGAAGCATTGGATTGCTTTAGAGATGCTGGACTGCTGCAGTTTGTCACAGATAAGGAACACTAGAATGAAGAGCTTCTGCTACAGTTCTATGCAACTCTTCACATTCGAGGCTACAATAGGGATCCAAAGGCTTGGGTCCTTGAGTGGATGACAAGCAATGTCCATCATGAAGCCAAAGCTCTTGATATCACTGAGCTCACAGGCCTGCCCACTCTTGGTGAATACTATGAACCAGGTTGTCAACAACACCAGAATGCCTTGGAAAGCATTTTTCAGAAGCCAGAACCCAACATGAGTCAAATGCTGAGCATGATGAAGCCTTTGCCTCACGACGCTGAATACCCATCTAAATTCTTTGTTGAAGACCTAGAGTATCTGCCTCGCACCATTTACCATATCATCAAAAAGACTCTATGGCCTGTCAAAGGACATTCATCTGTAGCGAAGCTTGAAGGAGCAATGAAGACTTTGTTTTTCTATATCTTCAATGGCATCAGCTTCAATTCTCAAGACTTCTTCATCAGACAGTTGGCTGCATCTGGCTCTGACATTTTTTGTCTAAAGTTTTCTTCTCCATGGGTAATATGCCTTATCAAGCTTCACTCTACAATCAACTATCAGCCGTCTGCGTGCAATCATCTTGTCTTCTTGCCAGAGGTTGATCTGACGGTTGAAGCTATTTACCCAGAGCCTGCTAAGGATCCCATTTATCTTCACAATGTTGATCACCAAAGCTTCACCCAGCCTATTGAAGGAGTTCAATAAGTCTCGCACATTTATCCCCTTGCTGACAACACACGTGCCCCTCGTGCTCAAACTGATGCCACTGGTAGCACCATTGCGCAAAGGCCTCGAAGGCGATCTCGTGTCCTAAATGACTGAGAGCTTCTCGTCGCGCTACACCAGAAATAGGACAAACATCACGACTGGCTTAAGCTTCAGATGCAAAGCCTCTTGGTGGATGTCAACCGCATTCGCAATCTTGCCACCAAGAATGCCTTTGTCACTCATGAAACCTGTCGGAGGTCGTGGAAGAGTTTGACATTACTTAGTGCCGAAGCTGATCTGCAAGACGATGGCTTCACCGAACGATTCAAGTTTGACTCAACTACTCCCAGGAATGCTCACTTGCGTCGGACTCCCTCACTTGAAGACTCTGACTATTCGTCCTCAGCTGCGACAGTGAATGCCAGAGTCATTGATGACCAAGATGATGCAACTTCACCTCCTCCAACTTCAGTGCGTGTCGACACTGCACCAAGTTCTTCTGCACCACCGGACCTCAACGACGACCCTGCTGCCTCGCCTGCACCTCATGGGAACGAGTAGGCGCTCTATGTCTTCAAACCTTTTTGGTCCTTACTGACAAAAGGGGGAGAAGCATATGAGTTGATAGTCTTCAAGAGGGTCCATATGGGTGGTTGCTTTAGCTTTTGCTACTTTTTCCAAGTGCTTACAACTCTTGCTTTTCGATACATTTGGTTCTTTGAGTTGTAACACTTAAACTTGATGGTCGTCTGCTACTTATTTGCTATTCTGTGATGCGATGATAAATTCCGCATGTGCGATGATAAATTCCACACTTAGGTCATTTTGCAGACGTCCATTTTTCATTATGCATGTCATTATGTTCGTTACATCATATCATGCATGATGAATTGTCATCATAGGTTGAAGAGGATCTCCACAAGTACAACCTGCCATGTGCATTTGCAGTCCAAGAGCAAAGTACTTATATGCACATCTTCAGGGGGAGCCTTTGCAACTTATGAAGACAATACCCCATCCTTTAAAATTTCACATATTTTATTCCCTGTTGAAAACTTCAACCAGTTTTTCATCAATCACCAAAAAGGGGGAGATTGTAAGTGCATCTAGTGCCACCCCTAGTTGGTTTTGGAGTATGGACGACAAACCTGGTTGAGGGACTAATGTGTTTGTGAGAATTGCAGGATAACACAGGTAGAAGTCCCTCATTGATTCGGTTTTCCTACCAGAGATGACCCCTAAAAATGTATGAAGACATTGAAGTCAAAGGTGGTATGTGAAGACATTCACATTGAAGACTATGACAAGAGAAGACATCGCGTGAAGACTATGGAGCGCGAAGACTTAGTTGTTTCGTCGTTCTTTTAATTCTTCGTTGAGTTATAGGAACCACCATACTATTAAGTGGGGTCCAAGAGAACCAGTTAGAATGACTGAAGTGATGCTTATCCAAAATCCTATGTCTTCGAGTGAAGACTATGAGAGCAAATCTTATCCAGAGTTGGATAAGTCAGCTTTGCTTGTAGCCCAAGTAAAGTTGTCGTGTGTGTTTGAAATCTGACTGTTGGAACACGTGTCAGTTCCTTAGTGACCCAGGGTCATTTCGGACAAATCAGGTCGGGTTGCCTAGTGGCTATAAATAGCCCACCCCCTACAACCATAAATAGTTGGATACTCAGAGTTAGTGTACGGCTGTTGTCGTTTGAGAGCAACCCGCCTCGAATCCTTTGAGAGAGAATTCCTTGCGAGGATAAAGTCCTAAACACCCAGAGCCAAAGAGTGTTAGGCATCACTTAAGTCTTCCTGTCTGTGTGATCTGAATACTTATTACACTTGTGGACTGTGAATCCTCCAGCCGGTTTGGCGTCGCATTCTGAGTATCCAAGAGTCATTGTGGATCGCCGGTGAACGAAGTCTGTCAAGGTTTGGAAGTCTGCCTTGAAGACTTACCAGAGTGATTGGGTGAGGACTGGGTGTCCTTAGCTCAAGGGGAATAAGGTGAAGACACGGTCTTCTGAGTTGAATCTCAGCCTCCCTAACTAGACGTACAATTTTCACAGCAACTGGAACTGGTCCAACAAATCATTGTCTTCAACGAGTCACTGGTTCTATCCTTCCCATCTCTGTATTTACAGTTGATCCTTGTGAAGTCATTGTTGTTTGCATTATCTTTTGTCTTCACTGAGTGATTGCTTGTTCTGATTGGCTTCGTACTATCTTCCTACCTGATCCATACTGCCTAGCTGCCATTAGTTGTTGTGCTTTCACTTCATTGAATACTTGACTATGGTTTGCTTATTGTAGTCTACCTTCCGCTGCATGGTAATAGGTTTATTTCTATCGTTTGTCTTCGAAACTCCCATGTTTTCAAGACTTCCTTAAAAATCGCCTATTCACCCCCACTCTAGTCGATCACTAGCACTTTCAACCCCCACGCGCTCACGACTACGCGGTAGTACCGCGGGTCATCGCGGTAGTACCGCTCGGGCGGAAGTACCGCACGTGGGGCGGTAGTACCGCTCTTCCAGCAGAAATAAAAAATTACTGCCGTGCTGGTTGTGGTAGTACCGTGCCCAGCTCCTGCGGTAGTACCGTGGCAAGCCACAGTAGTACCGTAGACCCAAGAAAATGCATGTTTTGCAAACAAGAGAGGAAAACAGCCTTTGCAATGCAACCTTCAAGTGAACGGACACACCAACGAGCTAAACACGAGGCAACTCAAACACAAGCTCGGCACGACGAAAGAAAGGCAAAATACAACAAGGACCAAATACGTGACACAACCTCTCCATAGAGAGGGCGGTGGCCGGAGCCACCTATGTTTGAGTTAATTGGTATGGCACCGTGAAGAATTATCCTTGGGACCATGACCAAACTCGTCTTTGAAGCACACGTACCATCACAAATGGCTAATGTGAAAGTGTTGATAAATTTATGCATAATGGGGGGAGGGAGACTTCATTGAGAGAACAACACTTCCCCTATGTCCATGCCTACACATAAACAAGATAAAAAGTTGAGTATGGTGGGGTGTGCAAGGGTTCAAGCAACATTGCTCAAATCAATGATATTTAGCTCATGCCTTAACTCGCAAAATCTTGCTTCATCCAAAGGCTTCGTGAAGATATCTGCAAGGTTATCATGAGTGTTGACATAGTTGAGCTTGATCTCCCCTCGCCTAATGATCCCGGATGAAGTGATACCGAATCTGAATATGCTTAGTCTTGAAGTGTTGCACCGGGTTGAGAGAAATCTTGATGGCACTTTCATTTTCACACCAAAGAAGCACTTTGTCACAAATGACATCGTAATCCTTTAAAGTTTGCCTCATCCATAGAAGTTGTGCACAACAACTACCGGCGGCCACGTACTCTGCTTCGGTGGACGAGAGAGACACATAACTTTGCTTATTGGAAGACCAACTCACCAAAGAGAAACCAAGGAATTGGCACCCTCCGGAAGTTGACTTCCTATCCACTTTGTATCCCGCCCAATCGGAGTCCGAATAGCCTATAAGGTTGAAGTTTGCTCCTCTTGGGTACCATACGCCAAAGTTTGGGGTATGAGCCAAATATCGAAAGATTCACTTGACCGCCACAAAGTGACTTTCCTAAGGTGCGGCTTGAAACCGTGCACAAATTCCCACACCCAACATGGAGCGTTATACCTTTTGATCCACCACTTTACCATTGGGATCTACACCAAGTTGGCATTTGACGGGCATTGGAGTGGAGGTCGGCTTGACTTCACTTAGCTTGAATCTCTTGAGCATGTCTTGAGTGTATTTGGCTTGGTTGATGAAGGTTCCTTCTCTTCGTTGCTTTATTTCGAACTGGAGAAAGAACTTCAACTCTCCCATCATGGACATCTTGAACTTTGAGGTCATGAGAGCGGCAAATTCCTCATTGAAAGCTTTGTTAGGAGAACCAAAGATAATGTCATCAAAATATAGTTGGCACACAAACAACTCCCCTTTGACCTTCTTAGTAAAAAGAGTAGGGTCGATTTTCCCAATTTCAAACCCATGATCTTGCAACAACTCGGTAAGGTGGTCATACTATGCAAGTGGGGCTTGTTTAAGGCCATAGAGTGCCTTATCGAGTTGGTACACATGATCTGGAAAATAGGGATCCTCGAACCCGGGGGGTTGTTTGACATAGACCAACTCATTAATAGGACCATTAAGAAAAGCACTATTCACATCCATTTGTTGCAACTTGAAGTTATGATGAGAAGCATTAGCAATCAACAAACAAATAGATTCAAGGTGAGCAACGGGAGCGAAGGTTTCACCATAGTCAATACCCTCGAGTTGGGAGTAGCCTTGTGCTACCAAGCGAGCCTTGTTGCGGACAATAATCCCATGAGCATCTTGCATGTTCTTGAATATCCACTTGGTTCCAATGACATTATGGTTCCCCGTTGGCCTTGGCACCAATCTCCACACCTTGTTGTGCTCGAAGTTGTTGAGTTCTTCATGCATGTCGTTAAGCCAATCCGGATATTCGAGCGCCTCATAGACCTTTTGGGGTTCAACACAAGAGACAAACGCGTGATGTTCACAATAGTTTGCCAATTGTTGTAACACCCTCGATGCGACTATATCTCCCACGTGTCGAGGCATGACTTAGAGGCATAATCGCATTGAAGGCATATGTCGTAAGTTAGGCAATCTTCACAACATCCCATGTAATATAGATAATAAAAGGGGAGATAACATAGTTGGCTTACACTCGCCACGTCAATCAAGTACATAAATAACATTACATAATCCAAACACTCATGGCCCGACCACGGCGCGAAAATAAAAGATAACCCAACATGCGACACGGTCCCGATCACCCCCAACTTGGCACCACTACTGATCATTAGGAAAGGAAACATAGTATCGTTGAGAGTCCTCGTCGAACTCCCACTTGAGCTCGAGCGCGTCACCTGGAGCGGAATCATCAGGCCCTGCATCTAGTGTAATAGTAATCTGTGAGCCACAGGGACTCAGCAATATCGCACCCTCGCGATCAAGACTATTTAAGCTTATAGGTAAGGCAAGGTAAATATATGGAGCTGCAGCAAGCGACTAGCTTATGTGGTGGCTATCCTGTTCGCAAAAGAGAGCGAGAAGAGGAGGCAAAGCGCGAGCGAGAAACTAGAGAGCAACCTGCGCAAGCATTACTCCAAGACCGTGTCCACTTCCCGGACTCCGCCGAGAAGAGGCCATCACGGTAACACACTCAGTTGATTCATTTTAATTAAATTAAGGTTCAAGTTCTCTACAACCAGACATTAACAAATTCCCATCTGCCCATAACCGCGGACACGGCTTTCGAAAGTTCAAATCCCTGCAGGGGAGTCCCAACTTAGCCCATGACAAGCTCTCACGGTCAACAAAGGAATAGACCTCCTCCCGAGACGTTCCGATCAGACTCGGTACCTCGGTTCTTCAAGACACTTCGACAGGTTAAAACAAAACCAGCAACACCGCCCGAATGTGCCGACAAATCCCGATAGGAGCTGCACATATCTCATTCTCAGGGCACACTCAGATGAGCTCTCCATACAACTAAAACCAAACCTCGAGTTTCCCCGAGGGGGCGCTGCACGGGACTCTAGTTTGAACCAACACTCAAAGGAGCACTGGCCCAGGGGGGGCTAAAATAAGATGACCCTCGGGCTCCGGAAACCCAAGGGAAAAAGAGGCTAGGTGGAAAAAGGTAAAACCAAGGTTGGGCATTGCTGGAAAAGCTTTAATCAAGGCGAACTATCAAGGGGTTCCCATTATAACCCAACCGCGTAAGGAACACAAAATCCAGGAACATAACAACGATATGACGGAAACTAGGGCGGCAAGAGTGGAACAAAACACTAGGCGAGAGGCCGAGCCTTCCACCCTTTACCAAGTATATAGATGCATTAAGATAACAAGATAATATAATGATATCCCAACAAGTAAATAAATGCTCCAACAAGGAACGACCTCCAATCTTCACCTGCAACTAGCAACGCTATAAGAGGGGCTGAGCAAAGCGGTAACATAGCCAATCAACGGTTTGCTAGGACATGGTAGGTTAGAGGTTTTGACATGGCAATTTGGGAGGCTTCAAAGCAAGTGGTAGGCATCGTAGCATTGGCATAGCAAAAGAGCGAGCAATCTAGCATAGCAAAGATAGTAGTGATTTCGAGGGTATGATCATCTTGCCTGCAAAGTTGTCAGAGTTGACTGGATCCTCGAAAGCAAACTCAACGGGCTCCTCGTTAGCAAACTCGTCTCCCAGCTCTACCCAAGCAAGACAAACAAGTAAACGGAACACAATCAACCACGTGCACAGCTCAAACAATATGATGCAAGGATGGTATGCTATGCGGAATGCAATATGTGATGCATATGCAAGATTTGACAAGGAATGCGTGAACTGGCCTCAACTTGGAAATCCAAGTGTGCCACTGGAAAGATGAGATGAAATCTCTTGAAAACAATATAAAGAACGCCGGAATCGGAGTTACGGTTTGGAAATGGCAAGCGATTCAAATATGACACCGGTCTGCGATTTACAGCAAGTAGCCATCTAAATGCAAAGAGAAGAACAAGCTACAGCACTCAAACATGGAATAAAAATACATGTCAGGGATGCATTCATGATGCTTAACAAAAGTCTAGCACTGAGCTATGGCCAATTCATCCATTAACAGGTTCAAACAAGCATGGCAAAAATGCATATGGCAAACAGATTTCAGACTTGGTGAAATTAACA
The DNA here is from genome assembly GCF_003073215.2 of Triticum urartu. Classification (NCBI taxonomy): domain Eukaryota; kingdom Viridiplantae; phylum Streptophyta; class Magnoliopsida; order Poales; family Poaceae; genus Triticum; species Triticum urartu. The sequence goes on from NC_053022.1 coordinate 232,824,521, forward strand.
CTTGTATGGAATTTCAGATCAGGTAGCACTCTTCGGAGCATAAAAACTACATGCTACAGGACCTGAACATGGCAAAGTAAAGCATGGCATGGAGCTAATCAAAGAGCTTAACAAAAGTCCCTTAGTGACCTTGAGCCAAAAGGGATCAGAAAATATAATTGCAAGCATGTGAACATGGCAAAAACATAATCAGTTCTCAGACTTAGTAAAAACTGGAGCATGCTGAAACAGATATCAAGTAGGCATGTTTACGATCTCGATGCACTCACTACGGAGCAAGTCATGACAATATAAGCATACACCCATCAAGAATACAGAAAATGCAAGCTAGACATGGCAAGAACAATAGCATAGCATGCACGGATCAACTACAACATCCTCAGCAAAATCGCTAACAAGTAGACAATCTGCCCAGATTCACAAAGTAGCAAAAGTAGAGCTCGATTGACTCAAGCTAGGGTGCTCCATAATTGCAAACGAAGACATGGATGGATAGAGCACTACAAGATTAACAAAACATCCTTACTGATCATCCTCAAAAGAGGCACGTATCACTAGGAAACAACAAGAACATATGGCCATATGAGATAAACAGCCAAATCATCCATTAACAGGTTCAAACAAGCATGGCAAAAATGCTTATGGTAAACATATTTCAGACTTGGTGAAATTAACACTTGTTCGAAATCTCAGATCAGGTAGCACTCTTTAGAGCAACAGAACTACATGCTACAGGACCTAAACATGGCAAAGTAAAACATGGCATGGAGCTACTCAAAAAGCTTAACAAAAGTCCCTTAGTGACCTTGAGCCAAAATGGATCAGAAAACATATTAGCAAGCATGTAAACATAGCAAAAGCATAATCAGTTTTCAGACTTAGTGAAAACTGGCACATGCTGAAACATATCTCAAGTTGGCATGTTTACGAGCTCGATGCACTCACTACGGAGCAAGTCATGAAAAGCTAAGCATACATCTATCAATAACACAGAAAGTGCAAGCTATGCATGGCAAGAACAATAGCATAGCATGCACGGATCAACTACAACATCATCGGCAAAATTGCTAACAAGTAGACAATCTGCCCGGAATCACGAAGTAGCAAAAGTAGAGCTCGATTGACTCAAGCTAGGGTGCTCCATAATTGCAAACAAAGACATGGATGGATAGAGCACTACAAGATTAATAAAACACCCTTACTGATCATCCTCAAAAGAGGCACGGATCACTAGGAAACAACATGAACATATGGCAACATGAGATAAACAGGTCAAGGACTTAGTGGAAATGCCAAGTCCCTGAAATCAGAATTACCAAGTGCCTCACTTTGCAAGCTTGTGCTAGTCACCACACACATCACAAAAATACATGGGTTGCACCTCTGGAAAGATGGAAAAACCCTTAACAAAACATACGTAGAGCTCAGGGGCATATCATGCACACAATAATCATGGCAAAAATGACAAATCTCTAAATGGAGCAGCAGATCTGACAATTATCTCAAGTAGCCCTCTTCTAACAGCATTTCGGGCATCAAGACAAACTCAAATGAAAATGATGCAATGGAATGAAATGATGTACTCTCTGAGATGAACATTTTGATATGCTATATGTGAAAAACGGAGTTACGGATGCAAAGTTACGACGCGACGAAACACGCAAAATAATTTGGGTTAGGAGGGGAAAGTCAACCGAGTGGATCTCCTCAGATCCAGATCTGCACGCTTACCGAGGTGGTCACCGGAGAACACTATAGATGCCGACGAACTCGCCGGAGAGGAGGGGCCGGCCGAAGGACTTGCCGGAGTTGGGGAGGAGCGGCCGGAGCGGCGCTCCGCGACGATGGGCGGGGCGACTGGCGAGCTTGCGGCGGCGCGACGACGACCCACGGCACCGGCCAGCGAGGAGGTTGGTGTCGGCGGGGAGCCTGTCGCGGCGGAGCGGCGAGGATCGCGGCGGCGTCGGGCGCCGGACACGGGGAAGGAGGCGGCGGGGCGGACGGGTGCGGGCGGCGGCGGTTTCGGGCTTGCGGGGGCCCGACGTGGGCCTGGCGGGCCGAGGGCGCGAGGTGGCGGCGCCTGCCACGTGGCGCGCTACAAGTGGCGGCGGCGCTCTGTCCGGCGGACTTCGGACATGTCCGGCGGCGCGCGAGGGGTGGATCTAGGGTTTTGGAGGAAGAAGAACGGGAATTTCGGAGGGGGTCTTTATATAGGCATAGGAGGAGCTAGGAGAGTCCAAATGAGGTGCGGTTTTCGGCCACGCGATCGTGATCGAACGCTCTAGATGATGGAGAAGGTTTAGGTGGGTTTTGGGCCAAATTGAAGGGGTGTTGGGTTGCAACACACACGAGGCCTTTTCGGTCCCTCGGTTAACCGTTGGAGTATCAAACGAAGTCCAAATGGTACGAAACTTGACAGGCGGTCTACCGTTAGTAAACCAAGGCTGCTTGGCAAGTCTCGGTCCAATCCGGAAATGTTTAATCCCCACACACGAAAGAAAGGTAGAAAAGACCACCGGAGGAGAACGAAGCACCGGAATGCAAAACGGACAACGGGGAAAATGCTCGAATGCATGAGATGAACATGTATGCAAATGCAATGCACATGATGACATGATATGAGATGCATGACAACGATAACAACACACGGAGACAAAAACCCGAACTCGAGAAAATAAAATAACTTAACGCTGGAAACGGCAAGAGTTGGAGTACAAATTGGGAAAATTACATCCGGGGTGTTACAATTGTCTACGAGTGCTTACCCCCTTTTGAATGCTTCCGAGAACATTTGTCATGAGATGACCCTTGGTAGAGAGCTTGGATGCAATCTTGGCGGCACGACGCTCCAATTCCTCCTCGGGAGTGAGTTGAGGAGCGGTTACTTGATCATCTTGAGCTTGTTCTTGATCTTGAGCTTGCTCTTGACCTTGAACTTGCTCCGAGGAGAGAACTTGACCTTGGGCATCACTTGGTGGTTCAACACCATCTTGAGGTTGATCTTGCCCTTGGTCTTGTTCATGAGGTTGAGGGCTGAGGGAGTCCTGGATTAGGGGGTCTCCGGACAGACGGACTATATCCTTTTGCCGGACTGTTGGACTATGAAGATACAAGATTCAAGACTTCGTCTCGTGTCCGGATGGGACTTTTACTTGGTGTAGAAGGCAAGCTAGGCAATACGGATATGTATATCTCCTCCTTTGTAACCGACCTTGTCTAAACCCTAGCCCCCTCCGGTGTCTATATAAACCGGAGGGTTTTAGTCTGTAGGACAACATACAATCATACCATAGGCTAGCTTCTAGGGTTTAGCCTCTCCGATCTCGTGGTAGATCAACTCTTGTACTACACATATTATCAAGAATAATCAAGAAGGACGTAGGGTTTTACCTCCATCAAGAGGGCCCGAACCTGGGTAAACATCGTGTCCCCTGCCTCCTGTTACCATTAGCCTTAGACGCACAGTTCGGGACCCCCTACCCGAGATCCGCCGGTTTTGACACCGACATTGGTGCTTTCATTGAGAGTTACATTGTGCCGTCGTCATAAGGAAGGATGCCTCGCCTCGTTGTTAAAAACAACATTACCGCCAGGGGAGCCCTGGCTGTCGGCCAAACTCTCCGGCTAGGCAGTTTCATCATGACCGCCCGTTCGGCTGCTGCACCGATGATGACTTCTCAGGTCATCTAAAACAGCCTTCACATCGGCTCGGAATTCGCGGAGCAGTGGGATCCAATGGAGCTCTCTTCCCTAAACGAGCTCTTGGATCGCATCGCCACCTTGGGAGTCGCTACAGACTATGATCGGATTGGGCTTAAACCCGATCAAAGGGAGATTAACTCTCCACCGGTCACCCATCATGTTGCGGTGGTGGAGGAGCAATGCGGCGATTCTTCCTCTATCTTGAGGACTAACTATGTCTGGATTCCTGAGCTCTCCGAGCCGGATACCCATTTACGGGAGGACATCACCCAAGCCCTGAACCTAGAGTCAGGCAGCGGGCCAGACTTATCAGGCAACATCTCGGAATCCAAACTTCCAAGACTGGAAACACCTCGGCCCCTGGGTCTTAGATCGGGTAAGGGTTCGAACTCAAATACACCCACCCACCGGACACAAAAGGTCTTTCCCACATCAGGCAAGAACCCCATGAAACAGTACATCATTATTGGGCCAGATTCCTCCTTGTGATGAACAAGGTTAAGGACTGCCGCGAGGAAGACACAATCTCATTTTTCTGCAATAACTGCATGGACAAGGGAATCCTTAACGCCATAAGTCGCCGTGACATATCACGCTTCGCCAACTTGGTGTCCATAGTGCGAAAGTATTGTGCGATGGAAAGTGCCTGGAAAACCGAAACGAATTTTTGGGATAATCCGGCTCCGATTATACACCCAGTCCGAAGTAAAAGGGTGCACTATCATAAGACACCCGAGTTAATTACAAAGAAGCAAAAACCCTCTACAGGGCGTGGAACCGTATTGGAGGGATGGCTCAATGGACCCTGCAAAATTCATAGTACAGCGGATACCATACCAACACACAGCCTTAGAGCATGTTGGATACTCCGGCAGGTGGCCAAAAGCGGTGAGGATCTTCTCTTCCCAGATGCCACACAGTACCATCCTAGGGATAACAATACGGTATTAACAGTCTCTGAGACCTTCGCATCAAATAATAGGGGCAAGCGAACACTCCGCGGCATTGCCGAAATTTGCCACGTGGCAGCAATAAATCCATGGAGCGACATGGCTATTACATTCAATGCCAGTGATGAACCTAAATTCCGAACACCCCGAGCACCAGCTGCACTGGTCCTCAGTCCAATTGTGGACGGCTTTCGACTCACCAAAGTACTCATGGACGGCGGCAGTGGATTAAACCTCATCTATGAGGAAACTCTTCAAAAAATGGAAATAGACTGGAACCACATTGAGCAAAGTAGCACAACCTTCAAAGGAATCATCCCCTGTCGGGAAGCACGCTGTGCTGGGAAAATAACACTAGATGTGGTATTCGGCACGGCGGAGAACTATAGGCCTGAAGAAATTACATTCCAGTGGCCCCATTCAGTAGTGGATACCACGCCCTTTTAGGGCGGGATGCGTTCACGATCTTCCAAGCCATACCCCATTATGGGTACATGAAGCTCAAAATGCCCGGGCCCAACGGAATCATCACTCTCGCTAGTGATCCGGACACAGCGCTCTGCGTCGAAAACAAAATAGCCGCATTGGCCCTCGAAGCATTATCCGAAGCCCTTTCGGCCAAGGAATTAACTGCGCTACGCTCCAAAGTGGATAGGGATGACGTGATACTTGACAAGAGATCCAAGTCCACCTCTTTTAAACCAGCGGATGAAATAGTTAAATTCCAAGTCCACCCAACGGACCCTACAAAAAAGCCTCCATCGGGGCACAGTTAAACCCCGCCGTGGACGACGCACTACGAGAGTTCCTGCCCGAGAATTGGGACTATTCGCCTGGCACCCCTTAGACATGCCAGGAATCCCATGCAGGCTGGCCGAGCATAGCCTCAATATTCTGAAGGGATTCAAGCCGGTCAAGCAGACTCTTCGGCATTTCTCTGAACCTAAGAGACAAGCTATGGGAGAAGAACTAGCCAAGTTATTAGAGGCCGGATTCATTAGAGAAATAAAACCCCCGGACTGGCTAGCAAACCTGGTGATGGTACCAAAGAAGGACAAATCCTGGCGCATGTGTGTCGATTTTAAGGACCTCAACAAGGCCTGCCCAAAGGATCCCTTCCCCCTCCTCCGCATTGATAAAATTATCGACACTACCGCAGGACACGAGTCATTGTGTTTCCTCGACACATACTCCGGCTACCACCAAATCAAGATGGCGGAGTCCAACCAAGCCGCAACGGCATTTATCACACCATACGGCCCCTTCTGTTTCAACACAATGCCTTTCGGGCTCAAAAACACCGGCGCAACATATCAACGCATGATCCAGACATGTCTGGAGAAACAGATCAACAAAACAGTAGAGGCATACGTAGATGATGTGGTCGTCAAAACCAAGCACGTTGACTCTCTAATAGACGACTTGAGGCTCACATTCGACAACCTCCGAAAATACGACATCAAGCTCAATCCGGAAAAATGCGTTTTGGCGTACCAGCCGGAAAGCTCCTGGGCTTCATTGTCTCCAGTAGAGGAATTGAAGCTAATCCGGCCAAAATCCAAGCTCTGTCATAGTTGGCTACCCCAACAGACCTCAAAAAAATCCAGAAATTAACTTGATGTGTGGCGGCTCTAAGCCGCTTTATCTCCCGCTTAGGAGAAAAGGCATTACCCCTTTATCGCCTCCTTCGGTGCACCGAACACTTCGAGTGGACAGACGCTGCCATAGCTAGATTGGAAGAAATAAAAGCCATACAGGCAACGAACCCAATCCTGGCCGCGCCAAACATCGGCGAACCAGTGCTGTTGTACATTGCGGCAACTCATCAGGTTGTAAGCGTAGTGCTCGTCATCGAACGCGAAGCGGACGGACATAAATTCCCCCTTCAAAAGCCGGTATATTATGTATCCACTGTCCTCACTCCATGCAAATCACGGTACCCTCATTATCAAAAGATAGCATATGCGGTATTCATGGCATCCCGGAAGCTGCGACACTACTTTCAAGAGTATTCAATTACAGTAGCCTCGGAAGTGCCACTTAATGATATTATAAACAACCGCGACGCCACGGGCCGGATTGCCAAATGGGCCATTGAGCTCCTCCCGTTCGACATAACATACAAACCCGGGCGAGCCATTAAATGGCAAGTATTGGCCGACTTTGTCGCCGAATGGACGGAAGTTGAACTCCCTAAAGAGTACGGCGCATACTCTAATTGGATCATGCACTTCGACGGCTCCAAAATGCTGGCTGGTCTGGGGGCTGGCGTCGTCCTGACGTCCCCAACCAGAGATATAGTTAAATACGTACTACAGATACTGTATACAGACTCCAACAACGCAGCCGAATACGAAGCCCTGTTACATGGTCTCCGGATGGCAGTTTCCATGGGCATTCGACGCCTGGAGGTGCATGGGGATTCGAACCTTGCAATATCCCAAATAAATGGAGACTTCGATGCCAAGGATCTGAAGATGGTGGCCTGTCGCAACGCCGTCCTAAAGATGTCAGCTCGGTTCGAGGGGCTCGAATTTCACCATGTGGCTCGGGAAAACAATCAGGCGGCGGATATCCTCGCTAGCATCGACGCAAAACGCGATGCGATCCCCCCGAACATATTTTTGGAAAGGTTGTTTAAGCCATTCGTGGTATGGGAAGGGGACACCGGTAACAATAGTCCGGACCCGACCAAAATGCTCGATACCAAACACTCCGACATAATTGGAGGCTCTTCCACCGAAATAACACCTTTAGCCCACGTAATAATGGCCATCATCGCCCCGTGGATAGAACCATTCCTGGCCTACCTAACTAGCAGGAACTTCCCGAGGACCAAAATGAGGCACGCTGCATAGTGCGGTGATCTAAAGCCTACAGGGTCCATGAGGGAGAGCTGTATAAAAAAGCACTACTGGAGTCCTTCAAAGGTGCATCTCCGAAGAGGAAGGGCAGAAACTTTTGGCAGAAATTCACGCCGGAATAGGCGGCCACCACGCCGCAGCCCGAGCCCTTGTAAGCAAGGCCTTCCGTACAGGTTTTTATTGGCCCACGGCCCGGGTAGATGCACAGGACTTGGTCCAACGCTGCGTCGGTTGCCAGCTTTTTGCAAACCAAAGCCACATGCCTCCCACCGCCCTCCAAACAATCCCCATCACCTGGCCCTTCGCGGTCTGGGGGCTTGACATGGTTGGACCCCTTAAAGGGGGAACCCATAAGAAAAAGTACTTACTGGTCATGGTGGATAAATTCACCAAATGGATAGAAGCCAAACCTGTTAAAATGGCCGAATACGGACCGGTGATAGACTTCATATCCGGGGTTGTACACCGTTATGGCGTCCCCCACAGCATCATCACTGACAACAGCACGAACTTTATGGCCGACAAGGTAAAACTCTGCTGCAGCAACATGGGCATCAAGCTCGATTATGCTTCTATCTATCACCCACAAACCAACGGCCAAGTCGAGCGAGCAAATGGTCTTATCATGAGCGGCATCAAACCCAGATTAGTGCGGTCCTTAAAGGAGTCTAACACGCACTGGGTAGAGGTGCTCGACTCCGTACTCTAGGGGCTGCGGACCATGCCGAATCGTACTACCGGATACACACCCTTCTTTATGGTGTATGGCGCAGAGGCGGTTCTGCCCTGTGACATAATTCATGACTCACCTCGAGTGCGCATGTATGAAGAAAGAGAAGCTGACCTCGATCGGCAGGACAGTCTGGACACACTTGAGGAGGAGCGCAACGTGGCAAAAGCCTGTTCCGCATTCTATCAGCAACAGGCTCGAAGATACCAAAGCAGAGAAGTACGGGCCAAAACTTATAATGTTGGTGAGCTAGTTCTATGCCTGCCGGAGAAGAAAAAGACCAAGCTCGATCCCATATGGGAAGGTCCCTTCATTATTAACCAAGTTTTGACCAGTGGAGCGTACCGTCTGTGGGATGCATCGAATAATCGACTTGAGCTGAACCCATGGAACGCAGCCAGGCTCCGAAGATTCTACGCCTAGTGCCGGACTCTATGTTCGTCTCCTTCCTCTGTCCATTTTTCGCATTTACATTATCTGTCTTTTTTCTCTTTCTTTCTTTTATTCTTTCTGAAGGCCTTCAAGGGCCAACTTGTGCCTTGCTTGCACACTATTGACGCGCTAACCGCGCTCATTATACCTGGGGGCTTCTTACACAGAAGCTTAATTATTTATCTGGGCTTCATGCCCCGCACATGTGTTATTATTTCGCATGTACCTTTTCTTCGCCATTATATGCATCGATATGACTTAAGTTTTGGCCAAGCTGGGTTGCCTGGCTCTTGTATTTATGCCCTACGTTCCCGTTAATTCGGCTAGGGCATAAGGGGAGCACCTCTGTGATTGTAACTGCTGGGTCAGCCGGATGTGTACCTCAGACTGGGTGACACCGAAAGCTAGCGTTCTGTAACGCCCCGAGACTGATGTGCCAGGTGTCTTCCAGTTATTCGCTGTTGTTTCCTTGTCATTGCTTGCATGTCATGCATTGCATATCATGTCATCATGTGCACTTAATTTCCATAAATTTTCGTCTCATGCATCCAAGCATTTTCCCCGTTGTCCGTTTTGCATTCCGGCGCTCCTATGTCACCTGGTGTCCCTTTCCAGCTCTTTTTGTGTGCGGGTGTTAAACATTTTCGGATTGGACCGAGACTTGTCATGCGGCCTTGGTTTACTACCGGTAGACCGCCTGTCAATTTTCGTGCCATTTGGACTTCGTTTGATACTCCAACGGTTAACCGAGGGACCGAAAAGGCCCCATGTGTGTTGCATCCCAACACCCTTCCAAAGTGTCCCAAAACCCACCTAAGACCTCTCCATCATCTAGAGCGTTCGATCACGATCGCGTGGTCGAAAACCGCACCTCATTTGTACTCTCCTAGCTCCCTCTACCTATATATATGTGGCCTCCCCCGAAATTACGCGGACTAAACCCTAGATCCATCTTCCCCGCGCCACCGGACATGTCCGCCCGGTGGCCGGACACATCCAGCCGACCCCGGAGCTGCCACCTGTCCTCCGCCACCGGCCCGCGGAGCCCATCGCGGGCCCGCACGGGCCCGAACTGCCGTCGCCGAAGCCCGGATCGGCCCCACGCTCCGCCGCCTCGCGCCTCGCCACCAGCCGCCTCCCCGCCACCACGCTTCACCGCTCCGCCGCCGCCCGACGCCATCCACCGCGCGCCGCCCCTCCTCCGTCCGCCTCCCTGCCCGATCCGCACCGGCCGCCTTCGCCCGCGCGCCGCCACGCTTCCTCCTGTCGGCGAGCTCACCGGATCCGCCCTCCTTGCCGGCCCCGACTGCGCCACCCCCGATAGGCCGCCGGAGACGAGCTCCCTCAAGTGCCACCGCCCTCCAGATCAGTCGGGAGGAGCCGATCTCCTCCCCGTTGACCGCGTGGGCCTCGGCCTCCCTGGCCCAATCTCCCTCGGCCCGCCAGGCCGCTTCGTCTCCGCTGCGTCATGGGCCGAGTGCATTGGGTGAGCACCCTTATTCCCTGCCCTGTGCGTCAAATAGTTGCCCGACGCTCGCTTTTCGGTCCTGAGATTTCTCAAAGTCCCTGGATCTGCATATTATATGTCCCTGTTCATCGCATCATAAATTTGCACCCGTGGCTCCGATTCGTGCGTGTAGCATATCAAAATGTTCGTCCCGACGAGTACATCATTTCATCTCATTGCATCATTTTCATTTGAGGTCATCTTGATGCCCGAAATGTTGTTGGAAGAGGGCTATGTGTGTTATTTGTCAGATCTGTTTCAGCAAATGGCATTTTGTCATTTTTGCCATGATTAATGTATGCATGTTATGATGTTGAGCTCTACATGTGATTTGTTATATGCCATGCCATCTTTACATAGGTGCTTGCCATGTATTTTTGTGACCTTTGTGGTGACTAGAACAAGCTTGCAAAGTAGTGTAATCGGTAATGCTGATTTCAGGGACTTGGAATTTCACTAAGTCCTTGTCCTGATATTGTTTTTATGCCATATGTTCTTGTTGTTTCCTAATGATCCGTGCCTCTTTTGAGGATGATCAGTAAGGATGTTTTGTTAACATTGTGGTGCTCTATCCAGCCATGTCTTTGTTTGCATTTATGGAGCAACCTAGCTCGAGCCAATCGAGCTCTACTTTTGCCATAAAGTGAATCCTGGCAGAACGTTGACATGTTTAGCGATTTTGCCGAGGATGTTGCTATTGATCCGTTCATGCTATGTTATTGTTCTTGCCATGTCTAGCTTCTATGCCATGTATTATTGATGGGTGTATGCTTAGTTTGTCATGCCATGCTCTGTAGTGATTGCATCGAGCTCGTAAACATGCCTACTCGTTAACTGTTTTGCATGCTCCAGTTTTTCATTAAGTCTGAATCTGTTTATGTTTTTGCCATGTTCACATGCTTGCAATTGTTTTTTCTGATCCCTTTTGGCTCAAGGTCACTAAGGGACTTTTGTTAAGTGCTTTGAGTAGCTTCATGCCATGCCTTGCTTTGCCATGATATGTTCTTGTAGCATGTAGTTTTCATGCTCTAAAGTGTGCTTCCTGATGATAAATTCCAGACTTGTGTTAATTTCACCAAGTCTGAAACCTGTTATCATTTGCACTTTTACCATGCTTGTTTGAACCTGTTAATGGATGAATTAGGCGTAGCTCAGTGTTCATATTTTGTCAAGCATTATGAGTGGATCCCTTTCATGTATTTTGTTGTCATGTTTGAGTGCTGTAGCATATTTATCTTGTTGCAGTTAGATGGCTACATGCTGATTATCGCAGACCGGTGCCATATTTGTTTTGCTAGCCATTTCCAAACCGTGCATCCGATTCCGGTGATCTTTATATTGATTTCAACCGAAATCACCTCACATTTCAAGTGGCACTCTTGGTTTTACAAGTTGAGGCCAATTTCAATCATTCCTTGTCAAATCTTGCATATGCATCACATACCGCATCCCGCATATCATACCATGTTCGTGTGTGGTTTGTTTACTATGTTGTGTGCTTCTTTCCGGTGTTGCTTCTTCGGGTTGGTTCCGATAACGCCGCGTTTGTGAGGACCCGTTCGACTACGTCCGTTTTTCTTCTTCATGGACTCGTTCTTCTTCCTTGCGGGATTTCAGGCAAGATGACCATACCCTCGAAATCACTTCTATCTTTGCTTGCGTAGTTGCTCGCTCTTTTGCTATGCCTATGCTGCGATACCTACCACTTGCTTATCATGCCTCCCATATTGTTAAGCCAAGCCTCCAACCAACCTTATCCTAGCAAACCGTTGTTTGGCTATGTTACCGCTTTGCTCAGCCCCTCTTATAGCGTTGTTAGTTGCAGTGAAGATTGAAGTTTGTTCCTTCTTGGAACATGGAGATATTGTTCCTTGTTGGAACATGTTTATTTGTTGGTATATCACAATATCTCTTATTTATTTAATGCATCTATATTCTTGGTAAAGGGTGGAAGGCTCGACCTTATGCCTGGTGTTTTGTTCCACTCTTCCCGCCCTAGTTTCTGTCATATCGGTGTTATGTTCCCGGATTTGCGTTCCTTACGCGGTTGGGTTATAATGGGAACCCCTTGATAGTTCGCCTTGAATAAAACTCCTCCAGCAAGGCCCAACATTGGTTTTACCATTTGCCACGTAGCCTTTTCTTTCCCTTGGGTAGGCCTGCCCAAGGGTCATCTTTATTAAAGCCCAAGGGTCATCTTTATTAAACCCCCAGGCCAGTGCTCCTCTGAGTGTTGGTCCAACCTGTCAGCTGCCGGTGGCCACCAGGGGCAACTCTGGGCTGGCCTACCGGAACCTTGGACAATCCGGTGTGCCCTGAGAAAGAGATATGTGCAGCTCCTATCGGGATTTGTCGGCACATTCGGGTGGCTTTGCTGGTCTTGTTTTACCATTCGAAATGTCTTGTAACCGGGATATCGAGTCTGATCGGGTCTTCCCGCTAGAAGGAATATCCTTCATTGACCGTGAGAGCTTGTGATGGGCTAAGTTGGGACACCCCTGCAGGGATTTGAACTTTCGAAAGCCATGCCCGCGGTTATGGGAAGATGGGAATTTGTTAATGTCCGGTTGTAGAAAAACTGAATTTTATCTTAAATAAAATGCATCAACCGCGTGTGTAACCGTGATCGTCTCTTCTCGGCGGAGTCTGGGAAGTGAACACGGTGTTGGAGTTATGTTTGGCGTAGGTTGTTCTAGGATCACTTCTTGATCATGGTTTCTCGACCGTGCTTTTGCCTTCTCTTCTCGCTCTCATTTGCGTATATGTTAGCCACCAAATATGCTAGTCGCTTGCTGTAGCTCCACCTCATACCTTTGCCTTACCTATAAGCTTAAATAGTCTTGATCGCGAGGGTGTGAGATTGCTGAGTCCCCGTGACTCACAAAAACTTCCAAAACCAGTTTGCAGGTGCCGATGTTACCGAGCAGGTGACACAACCAAGCTCAGGAGGAGTTCGATGAAGATCTTGTCCTTTGTGTTGTTTTGTTCTATTTGATCAGTAGTGGAGCCCAGTTGGGGTCGATCGGGGATCTGTGTAGCTGCTGGGGTAGTCTTCTTTTATTTTGGTTCCGTAGTCGGACCTTGATTGTATCTGGTTGATGTAATGCTTTGTTCATGTAATTGTGTGAAGTGGTGATTGTAAGCCAACTATGTATCTTTTTCCCTTATGTATTACATGGGTTGTGTGAAGATTACCTCACTTGCGACATTGCTTCCAATGCGGTTATGCCTCTAAGTCGTGCTTCGACACGTGGGAGATATAGCCGCATCGAGGGCGTTACAAGTTGGTATCAGAGCCTTCCCCGACCTTAGGAGCCCCCTGCTTGATCGAATCACTGGCGTTATTGAGTCTAGAAATGTTTTGAGTCATTTAGGAATTATATATATCGGAGAGTTAGGAATTCTTTTACTCCTTAGTCCCTTCGTCGCTCTGGTGAGGCATCCTAACGTAGAGTTTTGACTCTTCTCTTCTCAAATTTCACTAATTTTTTTTCTTAGGATCACGCGGGTATCTTGGAATCGTTCCGATGGTTTTGTGACAAGAACATTGTTCTTGGTGCCTCCTGACATTTAGGGGTTGTGGCAGTGTCCCGGGGAGTTGAGCTCTGAGGTGTTGTCGTCACAATTTTATCGTTGCAGTTCTGGAATACCTGAGTTTAGTTTCGCCGACATCGAAAATCTCTTTTATGAAGTTGTTGGTGAGATATCCTCGACGCCACCTAGTACTGGGGCGGGAGTTCGGGATTATTGGCATAACTCGTATAATGGATGCTTTTTGAAGGTTGAGGTAAATGATTTCCGAAGGTTTCTTGGTTATGTGTTGAAGGATGGATACAACTGGATGTAGGATTTGCTAGTTTTGGGTGAGATATTATGCTTCCCCTGTATCCCCAACACCTGATTGCATAACCGGAAAGTTTTGGGAGTTTATAAGTGGGAATTCAAGTAGATCTTAGGATATCTTTCCGACAGATGTATGATTTGAAATTGGGGTTCGACGTCTAGTGGTCCGCCTATTCACAGTTGGTTTTACAGTGGTCTCGTTGTGTCTTAAAGAGTCCTTGGCTATGCCGACTCGGGGACGCTTCGTATGTCATGTGCACTTCCTTGTACATGATGGTGATGTACGATCGAGCCCGTGTAGGCCCCACCACGAAAACTTCAGACGAAATCTCTATCATATGTTTGTTCCGGCTTATTCTACAAGCCAATCCTTTGTTTTGTTTTCAGTTGTGGTATTCGAGTTGCTTCAAAGTCAAATGTTGATTCCATACCTTTTTTTCTAAGTGGTGTTCTCACATTTCTATGTGGTTACTAATCCTTCATGATAATCGAGATTGTCATCTCAATCCTTTTCAACCGGTGTGCTCCTCTTCAAATGGATCCAATCTTGTCAACATTCGCAAGATCAATTATCAGTTCTTCTCAACGGTGTTTGTTTCATCCGTCTCCAAGTTGCCTTTGTTTTTCCCACCCACCCCTTTTTCTTCAAGGACTAAGATTTCTTTATCAAGTATCTATCTTATGGTTATGAAGTCTCTTCTTTCATTTCAATCAATGTTCTTATCCGGTGTTTCTCATGAAGATTCTAACGAAGCTTCAAGTTCATCGTTCTTTGTTCTTTTTTCTTCTCCGGTGGATTCAAGTCAAGTTTTGTTGATCATATCCTTTCCTCGTTTCAAATTCCTTCTCATACCGGTACACCTCATAATAATTCACTTCTCGCTATTCATTTGTTCCGGCGTGCTCAAGCTATCTCAAAAGGCTCGTCTTGTCATTCAAGATCCGTTCAACCTATTTCGAGGTTGTTATCTCATTCAAGCCATTTAATTCAACCAGTGCAACCTCTCTTTTAAATCATTCTACGGTGTTTCTTTTGAGTGGGCCCTAACCCACAGGTCTTTTTCCAGGATCTTACCTGACTCTTCTAATTCTTTTTCGGAGTTACTCCCAAATTCTTTTCCAAGTTTGACGTAAGAATGATTCATCATCAGTCATATGTATTTCTCCAAGATCTGTCAAATTCTTCCATCATTGGCTCAACCTTTTCTAATTTTCATTCCGGAGTGTCTCAACAATTCTTGGTGGTGTTTCTCGTCGTAACTCTCAGATTTTGAAGACCGAAGAAGAGTTTTTCCTCCATATCTTATCTGTTCTCTCAAAGATTCGTGATTCTAGCTTGTTGCCATCCTCTCATAATTGTTTTTGATTGTGAAAATTCTTTCCACCCATCCGGAACATTTCATGAGTTGTTTTCCATTTCTTTCTTTCCTCCGAAGGCCATCTTTTCAAATATTATTCATTTCAGCTTTCAGCTCTCGCTCTCCAAATCTTACCGGTGCATCATTCAAATATTTCTCTAATCAAGCTTCTTTGTTCATTTGCTAACCCTTCCCGGTGTTCTTTATCTTTTCCTCGGTCATTTTAATTCTTACGGTGGTTCTTCCAAGATTTTTGTCTTCCTTCGTTTATCATATTAATTCTTTCGTTGTTTCATTCTACCGGTGGTTCTTTGAAGACCTTCTCAAGTTTGATTTATATCTCTCTTAATCCTTTCTACGAGAATAAGTAATATGACAAATCCGTTGCTTGTCATCAATTAAATTGGTGAAGGATAAGCATAATGTAATTCTTATTCTTGTTTCATCCATATGTTAATCTTTTCTTCCGGAGTTTGTTCACGATGAATAAATTCCCAGTTTCTATTGCTTTATCTTTCTCCCGGTATTCCAAGTTTCTCTTTATCTCGTCGCAAAGCTTCATCTAATCATTGCAAGGCTTCAACCTTACTCTTCTCATCTTTCTTTTCATTTGATCATTCTTTTGTTTACCGGAGTTCTTCATGAAATTTCTGCATGATGGTCCATAAAGGACTTAATCCGTTCTCAAAACGTTCATCAAGAATATTTTCAGAGGAGTTCAAGCTTTCTTCTTCTTGTAATCCGGAGTGCAATTCTTTCTACCATATTATTGGAGGTGGTATTATGCCATTCTTAATAATTTGGGTTCATGTTTCATGATTCACATGTTGTCAAGGATGAGATATTTTAAATCCATCAATCTCGTCATTTGAATTATCTTGGGTTATATTCCACCTAAAGCCTTCCCTAAGGTTGTTGCTATTTATGGTGCTTATAAAGGAACCAAGTTTTTCTTTATCCTCCCGGTGAAATATTTTCTCGTCTCCTTGTTCATACCAATCCAATTCTTTTTCCTCTGAGTGGCAGGTTGTCACCTCATAATTTGAGATGTATTCCATAAGACCATATCAAGCTTATCCTTTTCGTTGCTGGTATTCCAACAACTCCGTTCGACCCTTCTCCTAAGGATACCTTTTCAAGCTCTTTTGTGACAGAAGTTGGCATTTTCTTCTCCATTCTCCTATTTCAATGATCTAACTTCTATTCTTTTGTTTCGGAGCCATTGTGATGTTGCTCTTTTCTCTCATCACCTTGGATCGTGTTCTTTTCATGCCTATCCTTTTAACCGGAGTGTTGTGCATTTTTGCTCAAGTTATTTTCGCCTTATCAAGCCTTGCATCTCTTTTCAACTGGAGTGCTGTCTGAGACCTTTCTTACCCCTTGCTTCATTCATTCAATTGTTCTGGAGGCAGTGTGTTGTCATTCCATCAAGCATCTTCTCACCTTACCAAGAACTTATTGAATTCTTTTTCTTTTCAATCGGAGTGCTGCCCGAAGTTGTTCTCCCTTGTTCCTCTTTTCTAATGGAGTGTTTTCAACTCTGTTCATCTCTATTGTATAATTTTCTTGAAATGGTTTAACCTTTTCAAGGTTCTTTGGTTTCACTCGTTTGTCGAAGGAGCAACTTAGTTTTACCGCTTATCTTCCTACTCCGTTTTCCCCTCCGGTGCCATTCTAGATCTCGGGACGAGATCCTCTCGTAGTGGTGGAGTGTTGTAACGCCCCGAGACTGATGTGCCAGGTGTCTTCCAGTTATTCGCTGTTGTTGCCTTGTCATTGCTTGCGTGTCATGCATTGCATATCATGTCATCATGTGCTTTCATTTGCATACATGTTCGTCTCATGCATCCGAGCATTTTCCCCGTTGTCCGTTTTGCATTCCGGCGCTCCTATGTCACCGGTGTCCCTTTCTAGCACTTTTCGTGTGCGGGTGTTAAACGTTTTCGGATTGGACCGAGACTTGTCATGCGGCCTTGGTTTACTACCGGTAGACCGCCTGTCAAGTTCCGTGCCATTTGTACTTCATTTGATACTCCAACGATTAACCGAGGGACCAAAAAGGCCTCGTGTGTGTTGCAGCCCAACACCCTTCCAAAGTGGCCCAAAACCCACCTAAGACCTCTCCATCATCTAGAGCGTTCGATCACGATCGCGTGGCCAAAAACCGCACCTCATTTGGACTCTCCTAGCTCCCTCTACCTATAAATATGTGGCCTCCCCCGAAATTACGCAGACTAAACCCTAGATCCATCTTCCCCGTGCCGCCGGGCATGTCCACCCGGTGGCCGGACACGTCCAGCCGACCCCGCAGCGAATCCGAAGCTGCCACCTGTCCTCCGCCGCCGTCCTCACGCCGCCGGCCCGCGGAGCCCATCGCAGGCCCACACGGGCCCGAACCGCCGTCGCCGAAGCCCGGATCGGCCCCCGCGCTCCGCCGCCTCACGCCTCGACACCGGCCGCCTCCCCGCCACCGCGCTTCGCCGCTCCACCGCCGCTCGGCGCTGTCCACCGCGCGCCGCCCCGCCTCCCTGCCCGATCGGCGCCGGCCGCCTTCGCCCGCGCGCTGCCGCGCTTCCTCCTGCCAGCGAGCTCGCCGGATCCGCCCTCCTCTCCGGCCCCGACTACGCCACCGCCGACAGGCCGCCGAAGCCGAGCTCCCTCAAGCGCCGCCGCCCTCCAGACGGTCGGGAGGAGCCGATCTCCTCCCCGTTGACCGCGTGGGCCTCGGCCTCCCTGGCCCAATCTCCCTCGGCCCGCCAGGCCGCTTCGTCTCCGCTGCGTCATGGGCCGAGTCCATTGGGTGAGCACCCTTATTCCCTGCCCTGTGCGTCAAATAGTTGCCCGACGCTCGCTTTTCGGTCCTGAGATTTCTCAAAGTCCCTGGATCTGCATATTATATGTCCCTGTTCATCGCATCATAAATTTGCACCCGTGGCTCCGATTCGTGCGTGTAGCATATCAAAATGTTCGTCCCGACGAGTACATCATTTCATCTCATTGCATCATTTTCATTTGAGGTCATCTTGATGCCCGAAATGTTGTTGGAAGAGGGCTATGTGTGTTATTTGTCAGATCTGTTTCAGCAAATGGCATTTTGTCATTTTTTCCATGATTAATGTGTGCATGCTATGATGTTGAGCTCTACATGTGTTTTGTTATATGCCATGCCATCTTTACGGAGGTTCTTGCCATGTATTTTTGTGACCTTTGTGGTGACTAGAACAAGCTTGCAAAGTAGTGTAATCGGTAATGCTGATTTCAGGGACTTAGAATTTAACTAAGTCCTTGTCCTGATACTGTTTTTATGCCATATGTTCATGTTGTTTCCTAGTGATCCGTGCCTCTTTTGAGGATGATCAGTAAGGATGTTTTGTTAAAATTGTGGTGCTCTGTACATACATGTCTTTGTTTGCATTTATGGAGTAACCTAGCTCGAGCCAATCGAGCTCTACTTTTGCCATAAAGTGAATCCTGGCAGAACGTTGACATGTTTAGCGATTTTGCCGAGGATGTTGCTATTGATCCGTGCATGCTATGTTATTGTTCTTGCCATGTCTAGCTTCTATGCCATGTATTATTTATGGGTGTATGCTTAGTTTGTCATGCCATGCTCTGTAGTGATTGCATCGAGCTCGTAAACATGCCTACTCGTTAACTGTTTTGCATGCTCCAGTTTTTCATTAAGTCTGAATCTGTTTATGTTTTTGCCATGTTCACATGCTTGCAATTGTTTTTTCTGATCCCTTTTGGCTCAAGGTCACTAAGGGACTTTTGTTAAGTGCTTTGAGTAGCTTCATGCCATGCCTTGCTTTGCCATGATATGTTCTTGTAGCATGTAGTTTTCATGCTCTAAAGTGTGCTTCCTGGTGATAAATTCTAGACTTGTGTTAATTTCACCAAGTCTGAAACCTGTTATCATTTGCACTTTTACCATGCTTGTTTGAACCTGTTAATGGATGAATTAGGCGTAGCTCAGTGTTCATATTTTGTCAAGCATTATGAGTGGATCCCTTTCATGTATTTTGTTGTCATGTTTGAGTGTTGTAGCATATTTATCTTGTTGCATTTAGATGGCTATTGCTGATTATCGCAGACCGGTGCCATATTTGTTTTGCTTGCCATTTCCAAACGGTGCATCTAATTCCGGTGATCTTTATATCGATTTCAACCGAATCACCTCGCATTTCAGGTGGCAATCTTGGTTTTCCAAGTT
Organism: Triticum urartu; assembly: GCF_003073215.2. NCBI lineage: Eukaryota > Viridiplantae > Streptophyta > Magnoliopsida > Poales > Poaceae > Triticum > Triticum urartu. The sequence goes on from NC_053022.1 coordinate 232,844,120, forward strand.
GAGGCCAATTTCAATCATTCCTTGTCAAATCTTGCATATGCATCACATACCGCATCCCGCATATCATACCATGTTCGTGTGTGGTTTGTTTACTATGTTGTGTGCTTCTTTCCGGTGTTGCTTCTTCGGGTTGGTTCCGATAACGTCGCATTTTTGAGGACCCGTTCGACTATGTTCGTTTGTCTTCTTCATGGACTCGATCTTCTTCCTTGCGGGATTTTAGGCAAGATGACCATACCCTTGAAATCACTTCTATCTTTGCTTGCTTAGTTGCTCGCTCTTTTGCTATGCCTATGCTGCGATACCTACCACTTGTTTATCATGCCTCCCATATTGTTAAGCCAAGCCTCTAACCCACCTTATCCTAGCAAACTGTTGTTTGGCTATGTTACCGCTTTGCTCAGCCCCTCTTATAGCGTTGTTAGTTGCAGGTGAAGATTGAAGTTTGTTCCTTCTTGGAACATGGAGATATTGTTCCTTGTTGGAACATGTTTATTTGTTGGTATATCACAATATCTCTTATTTCATTAATGCATCTATATACTTGGTAAAGGGTGGAAGGCTCGGCCTTATGCCTGGTGTTTTGTTCCACTCTTGCCACCCTAGTTTCCGTCATATCGGTGTTATGTTCCCAGATTTTGTGTTCCTTACGCGGTTGGGTTATAATGGGAACCCCTTGGCAGTTCGCCTTGAATAAAACTCCTCCAGCAAGGCCCAACATTGGTTTTACCATTTGCCACCTAGCCTTTTCTTTCCCTTGGGTAGGCCTGCCCAAGGGTCATCTTTATTAAACCCCCGGGCCAGTGCTCCTCTGAGTGTTGGTCCAACCTGTCAGCTGCCGGTGGCCACCAGGGGCAACTCTGGGCTGGCCTACCGGAACCTTGGACAATCCGATGTGCCCTGAGAAAGAGATATGTGCAGCTCCTATCAGGATTTGTCGGCACATTCGGGTGGCTTTGCTGGTCTTGTTTTACCATTGTCGAAATGTCTTGTAACTGGGATTCCGAGTCTGATCGGGTCTTCCCGCTAGAAGGAATATCCTTCATTGACCGTGAGAGCTTGTGATGGGCTAAGTTGGGACACCCCTGCAGGGATTTGAACTTTCGAAAGCCATGCCCGCGGTTATGGGCAGATGGGAATTTGTTAATGTCCGGTTGTAGAAAACCTGAATTTTATCTTAATTAAAATGCATCAACCGCGTGTGTAACCGTGATGGTCTCTTCTTGGTGGAGTCCGGGAAGTGAACACGGTGTTGGAGTTATGTTTGGCGTAGGTTGTTCTAGGATCACTTCTTGATCATAGTTCCTCGACCGTGCTTTTGCCTTCTCTTCTCGCTCTCATTTGCGTATATGTTAGCCACCAAATATGCTAGTCGCTTGCTGCAACTCCACCTCATACCTTTGCCTTACCTATAAGCTTAAATAGTCTTGATCGCGAGGGTGTGAGATTGCTGAGTCCCCGTGACTCACAAAAACTTCCAAAACCAGTTTGCAGGTGCCGATGTTACCGAGCAGGTGACGCAACCAAGCTCAGGAGGAGTTCGATGAAGATCTTGTCCTTTGTGTTGTTTCGTTCTATTTGATCAGTAGTGGAGCCCAGTTGGGGTCGATCGGGGATCTGTGTAGCTATTGGGGTAGTCTTCTTTTATTTTGGTTCCGTAGTCGGACCTTGATTGTATCTGGTTGATGTAATGCTTTATTCATGTAATTGTGTGAAGTGGCGATTGTAAGCCAACTATGTATCTTTTTCCCTTATGTATTACATGGGTTGTGTGAAGATTACCTCACTTGCGACATTGCTTTCAATGCGGTTATGCCTCTAAGTCGTGCTTCGACACGTGGGAGATATAGCCGCATCGAGGGCGTTACAAGTTCTTAAGGGAATATTCGGTCGGTGACCAAAAGATGATGTTTATTTATTTCCATACGTGCCCCCAGATGTTTTTGCCTGCGTTTCCTCTCGCAGTCCGGACATGCACTTTAGGGCATGCGTACCCAGGGAAAGGAACCCTTAAAGGAACTATTCTCCCTGGAAGATGTTTCTTACTACCCATGTAATATAACATAACTAGTTGGGTACTTGTCTGTTCAAGCACTAATTACCCCTACGCCTGGTTTCCTTGCATACCCCGGTTCTTATATAACTGAGCGAGTATTCGGATACACTCCGGACTATCGGGTCCCGAGGTTGAAGCGAAAAGGTCGGCCATGACAAATGATTTACAATCCGGCTAGAACGCATTATACATGTCACTTTAATTACATAGTCATGTGGACTGACTAAATTCCTCTTCTATACCATCCAACAGCCTGTCTAGCCTACAATCCTGTTGGGAATACTTTGCGGCTAATTCTACTTGCCCATACACTAAGCTAACGGGGATCTCTTTCCCATCGGGCCGCACAGGTCCGACCTCGGCCATGTGGTTTGGGTCAGCCTTGGTATACCGTGTCTTCACCATGGCCCAGGCTTCCATGGCACCTTGACGGCAGGCCGATATCTTCCATAATCGGAAGCCCCGCTATGCTCCCTTGAGCTTCTCCGCAAGCTCTCCAATGCCTTCTGGTAGGGAGACGGATGGCCACAAGGCCTGGGCAATACCCTGCATCACCTGCCGAACTTGTTCGTGCAGTCGTGAGAGCTCGGGTAGAAGATCACCCGCATACCCGAGCATCTCCCCCGCGGGACGACCCATCAGCATACCTGCAGACATAATTCTGTTAGCCAGCTTCTCCGCCGCCCCCCTTTTTAGGGTTCACCCAAACACTTACAAAAAATTCCGCGTCGAAGCCGCTTATTCTCCTTCTCGGAGTCCGCAAGCTGGGCTCGAACATCCTTCAGTTCCACGCTGAGCTTGGTATTAGCGTCTTCAAGATTGTTTTTCTCCCGCCCGACCTCAGTCAGCACACGTTCGCCAGCCTTTAGCTGTCGTACGGCATGCTGGTCCTCCGGATTCTCTCCGGATTCATCTGCAATATCTACTGTTAGATCTGCAGCCACACCGCACGCTATATGGTACCTATCATTCTTTGAAACAAATGTTACCAGCTGGGGACTTTTTAGGTTCCTTCAATGTGGCAATGGCGGCCCGAAGTTGGGTCTTGCATTCCTCCAGCTCCTGTGACAGTCGAGTATTCTTCTCTGTAAGAACCTGCACAATAGATGATCCTTAAATTAGTTTTGCTAACTGTTTCAAGTCTCAGGGGCTAGTGATACATATAATCGTCAGATTTGCTTACCCGTACATCCCTTACATACTAGTTCGTGGCTCTGGCTAGACCATTTTGAGCAGCACGGAGGTACGTGTCTCCAGAATTGAAGGCATCAAATGCCTCCGGTGAGAAGCAAGCGTCACGGAGTACGGCCCGGCGACGCCTATGATTCATGGCGCTCTCCACTTCTGAATTTGTAGCGGATAGTCTATCAGCATCCTCTGTAGGGGGAGTATCCGGCGTCCGCCCCATGTCGGCTTCCGCCTCTATGTCCGGTCCTAGAGCCCGACTGGTGGAAGCATGATCGGCAGTCTCATCGGACATATTCCGCGCGAGCGTTTTTTCTGTTAAAGAAACATGGATGTCATTACATTTTGAGAAAGACGACAACCACAGAGCGGGTTTTTTGTCATACCTCTGCGCCGACGTCTCCGTCCTGACCGCCTTCCTTTTTGGCCTGCTCGGCCTCGGTGCCTCTTGTTGGCGAGTTGCTGCGGGTTCGGCACGGCGTCTCGAATGCCTTCCCTATAAAACACTATATGTATAGGGTAGGCGAAGTGTCTAAAAGGGGATCCTAGTTTTTGGAGTTGGGATTTTTGGTTTTTCTTACGTGCGACGCAGGAAGCAGTCCAGGATAGTCGGCCATAATGGCCACCATGGCGTCATTGCAACTTAATTGATAGAACTGCCGGTCTATCAGCTCCACGAATATGTTCGGATCTTCTTCGAGTCCGGGACCGAGGGCCCGGTCAGGGTACTCTAGTTGTGGAGATGGGCTGTTGACCTCCCTTATGGCTTTTCGCAGTTCCTGCCGCAAAATGGCAAGGTGAGTACCTACGACGAAGAATGCGGGAAGAATGGGAGTAAAGAGATGTAGCTCACCCAGCTTGGAGGGTTGCACATGGAGAATCCATCCCGTGGCTTGATGCGGATGAACTCCTCTTCCTCTCCCTTGAACAACTCGGACATAATTTTTGCTAAAGCAGCAGCGTTGTCCGGACCACAGGGGGTGCCCTCCATATTGAAGTGGCTGCACTCCCCGCATTATGCATATTGGCATAACCTCGATTACTGTCAATCCTAATTGAGCCAGCACTTTGATCCAGTTCATCAGGTAAAGGACTTCTCTGTTTTCTTCCTCCTGGGGGCTCCGTGGGCGCCAACTTCGGCGTTTCTTCAGAGGAGCATTGTTGAACTCAGGAAGACCCCGCCGGACAGGGTCCGGAAGGGGGACGTCCTCCATATAAAACCATTCCGAAGGCCAGTCTTCGGACGTCTTCTTCGGAGTACCGAACAGGTATCTGGTTTCGGCGATGCGCCATATTTCGGCTCTGCCCACTTGATAAAGTGACCCCTTCTGTGTGCGGGGGATGAGGCAAAATAACCTTTTCCACAACTCGAAATGAGCCTCGCAGCCCAGGAATAACTCGCAAAGGGCAACATAGACGGCGATGTGTAATATGGAAGCAGGGGTGAAATCATGCAGTTGGAGGCCATAAAACTCCAGGAGCCCGCGGAGGAACGGATGAATCAGAAATCCGAGTCCCCTTAATAAGTAAGGATCAAGGCACACCCGCTCCCGTGTAGAGGGCCTGGGGAAGCTCTCCGCTTGCTCCCCTCCATTGTAGGTGGCGAGCCCGGCTCGGACGGGAACCATATACGCTGGAGGAAGAAATCCCTGAGTCTGCAGTTCGACTAATTGACTGTGTGAGATAGAACACCTCTCCCAATCACCGGGCTTAGAGCTACGGGGGCGAGAGGAGGAGCTGCGGTGGTCGACCATGTTGGAGTGGATTTTTCTGAAGCGCGCTCCGATAGATTCTCGCTGTGGGAGGATGGTATGGATTGGATCTAAGAATCCCCATCCCTTTAATAGACAATTTATTTATCTGGCTAGGGGGGAGAATGTAAAAACGCCATGGCTCCTCGTATTCATTCGACGCGTGGAAGATAGCCCTTATTGGGCGCAGAAGCCAAGAAGTCCAACATTTATGGTGTCGGACACTACTTGACAAACGTTCAAAATTTGGAGAAGAACCCGCCTTGCAATGCCGAAGACAATACTGCGTGTCGGACTTGACATCATTGAAGCCTGGTTCGGGGGCTACTGAGGGAGTCCTGGATTAGGGGGTCTCCGGATAGCCGGACTATATCCTTTGGCCGGACTATTGGACTATGAAGATACAAGATTGAAGACTTCATCTCGTGTCCGGATGGGACTTTTACTTGGCGTAGAAGGAAAGCTAGGCAATATGGATATGTATATCTCCTCCTTTGTAACCGACCTTGTGTAAACCCTAGCCCCCTCCGGTGTCTATATAAACCAGAGGGTTTTAGTCCGTAGGACAACATACAATCATACCATAGGCTGGCTTCTAGGGTTCAGCCTCTACAATCTCGTGGTAGATCAACTCTTGTACTACTCATGTTATCAAGAATAATCAAGTAGGACGCAGGGTTTTACCTCCATCAAGAGGGCCCAAACCTGGGTAAACATCCTGTCCCCTGCCTCCCGTTACCATCCGCCTTAGACGCACAGTTCGGGACCCCCTGCCCGAGATCCGCCGGTTTTGACACCGACAAGGGCCTTCACTTTGTTCTTTGGAAGCATGTGGGCCTTGGGTTGCTGATGGTTCCACTTGAGTGGAACATTGTCCTTCTCCTTCGGTCACAAGGGGTTCCTCAATGGGTAGGATAAAACCAACACCCATTCTTCTTATGGCTTGGGGAGGAATTTCATCACCTACATCACAAGTGCCACTTTGCTCACTTGGGAGCCATTATTCTCATCAAACTCCACATTACACGTGGGACTTATTGAGGACACGGTAAGCATGAGAGTTTGTAGCATAACCAACAAATATGCCCTCATAAGCTCTAGCCTCGAATTTAGACAAGCGAACACCTTTCTTGAGAATGAAACACTTACACCCGAACACCTGGAAGTACTTGAGGTTGGGCTTGTTACCGGTGAGTATCTCATATGGAGTCTTGTTCAAGCCTTTGCGGAGATAGAGCTGATTGGATGCATGACATGCAGTGTTGATGGCTTCGACACAGAAGTTGTATGGAGACTCGAACTCCGCCATCATGGTCCTTGCCGCATCCATCAACGTTCGGTTCTTCCTCTCCTCTACACCATTTTGTTGAGGGGTGTAAGGTGCGGAATATTGATGGTTGATCGCCTCATCACTAAGAAACTCATCCAAGGTGTAGTTGTTGAACTTGGTGCCGCTGTCACTTCTTTTTGTCAAGATCTTTGCATTGTGTTGACATTGAGCTTCATTTGCAAAGTCAATGACAGTTTGTTGGGTCTCACTCTTCCTCTTGAAGAAGTACACCCAAGTGTATCTTGAATAGTCATCCACAATCACCAAGCAATACTTTCTACCCCCAAGGCTATCAAAGGATGGAGGCCCAAAGAGATCCAAGTGAAGGAGCTCCAAAGGCCTCTTTGAGTAAATGATAGTCATGGGAGGGTGAGCCTTCTCATGTAGCTTTCCTTCAATGCAAGCACTGCAAGCACGATCTTTGGCAAAACTAACATTTGTTAGTCCACGGAAATGGTCCACCTTGAGAAGACTTTGCAAAGATCTCATATTGACATGGGCTAAACGGTGACGCCAAAGCCATCCCACGTCAACTTTAGCCATTAGGCATGTCGCGGTCTTAGTGGGTCGCTCCTAAAAGTTAATCACATAGAGACCGTTCTCGACATGCCCAACAAAGGCTACTTTAAGAGTCTTGCTCCACAAGAGGGCCACAGTATCAGTATCAAAGAAAGTGGAAAAGCCCATGATTGCAAGTTGACGAACAAAAAGTAAATTGTATGCAAGGGACTCAACAAGCATGACCTTCTTGATCATTGGTGAGCATAGATGGAATCTTGTGCACGTCCACCACCAAGTCCTTGCTTCTGATCATATGATTAGTGGCTCCACTATCGAGCAAACATGATCCCCCACCAGAAGAAAACACCTACAAGAGATCAATGCTTGGTTTTGGGTATCCATTTTGTAATGGGTCCTTTGATGTTAGTGGCAAGGGTCTTATGATGTAACGCCCTCGATGCAGCTATATCTCCCACGTGTCGAAGAATGACTTAGAGGCATAACCGCATTGAAAGCAATGCCACAAGTGAGGTAATCTTCACAACAACCCATGTAAATAAAGAAAGGGGAAAGGTACATAGTTGGCTTACACTCGCCGCGTCACAGAAATACATAAATAAGTCATTACATTCATCCAATACACTCAGGGTCCGACTACGGAACCAAAATAAAGATCAACCCCCAAATGCGACAAAGTCCCCGATCGCCCCAACTGGGCACCACTACTGATCATCTCGGAAAGACACCTAGTATCGTCCCGAGTCCTCATCGAACAGCCACTTGAGCTCAGTTGAGTCACCTGGAGCAGTATCATGAGTCACTGCATCTGGTTTTGGAAGTAATCTGTGAGTCACGGGGACTCAGCAATCTCACACCCTCGCGATCAAGACTATTTAAGCTTATAGGAAGGGTAAGGTATGATGTGGAGCTGCAGCAAGCGACTAGCATATTTGGTGGCTAACATACGCAAAAGAGAGCGAGAAGAGAAGGCAAAGGCACGGTCAAACAACTATGATCAAGAAGTGATCCTAAAACAACCTACGTCAAGCATTACTCCAACACCGTGTTCACCTCCCGGACTCCGCCGAGAAGAGACCATCACGGCTACACACGCGGTTGGTGCATTTTAATTAAGTTAAGTTTCAGGTTATCTACAACCGGACATTAACAAATTCCCATCTGCCCATAACCACGGACACGACTTTCGAAAGATCAAATCCCTGCAGGGGAGTCCCAACTTAGCCCATCACAAGCTCTAATGGTCAATGAAGGATATTCCTTCTCCCAAGACAATCCGATCAGACTCGGCATCCCGGTTACAAGACATCTTGACAATGGTAAAACTAAACCGGCAACACCACCCAAATGTGCCAACAAATCCCGATAGGAGCTGCACATATCTCGTTCTCAGGGCACACCGGATGAGCAAGACGTCGGGTAGGCCAGCCCAGAGTTGCCCCTGGTAGCCCTGGACATCGCTCAGTTGGACCATCACTTAGAGAAGCACTGGCCCCGGGGGTGGTTAAAATAAAGATGACCCTTGAGTCCATGAAACCCAAGGGAAAAGGCTAGGTGGCGAATGGTAAAACCAATGTTGGGCATTGCTGGAAGAGTTTTATTCAAGGCGAACTGTCAAGGGGTTCCCATTATAACCCAACCATGTAAGGAACACAAAATCCGGGAACATAACACCGATATGACGGAAACTAGGGCAGCAAGAGTGGAACAAAACACCAGGCATAAGGCCGAGCCTTCCACCCTTTACCAAGTATATAGGTGCATTAATATAAACAAGATAATATGGTGATATCCCAACAATAAACATGTTCCAACAAGGAACAAACTCCAATCTTCACCTGCAACTAGCAACGCTATAAGAGGGGCTGAGCAAAGCGATAACATAGCCAAACAACGGTTTGCTAGGACAAGGTGGGTTAGAGGTTTGACATGGCAATATGGGAGGCATGATAAGCATGTGGTAGAGATCGTAGCATAGGCATAACAAAAGAGCGAGCATCTAGCAAGCAAAGATAGAAGTGATTTCGAGGGTATGGTCATCTTGCCTGCAAAGTTCTCAGAGTTGCCTTGATCCTCGTAAGCGTACTCAACGGGCTACTCGATCACGTACTCGTCTCCCGGCTCTACCCAAGCAAGAACAACAAGCAAAAGGAACACAATCAACCACGTGCAATGCTCAAGCAGCATGATGCAAAACATGGTACGATATGTGGGATGCGATATGTGATGCATATGCAAGATTTGGAAAGGAATGATTGAACCTGGCCTCAACTTGGAAATCCAAGAGTGCCACTGGAAAGGGGAGTTTATTTCGGTCGAAATCGATATAAATATCACCGGAATCGGATGCACGGTTTGGAAATGGCAAGAAAAACAAGTATGACACCGGTCTGCGAATAACAGCAAGTAGCCTTCTAAATGCATCAAGATAAATAAGCTACCACACACCGACATAGCAACAAAATACATGGCAGGGATCCACTCATGATGCTTGACAAAATATGAACACTGAGCTACGGATAATTCACTCAATAACAGGTTGAAACAAGCATGGCAAAAGTGCAAAAGATAACAGGTTTCAGACTTGGTGAAATTAACATGTCAAGAATTTATCACCAGGAAGCAATGTTTGGAGCACGATAACTACATGCTACGGGAACATATCATGGCAAAGCAAGGCAAGTGATGAAGATACTCAAAGCATACAACAAAAGTACCTTAGTGACCATGAGCCAAAAGGGATCAGAAAATACAATTGCAATCATGTGAACATAGCAAAAATATAAACAGATTCAGACTTAGTGAAAAACTGGAGCATGGAAAAACAGATAATGAGTAGGCATGTTTACGAGCTCAATGCACTCACTACGAATCATTGCATGACAACTAAGCCTAGACCTAGCAAATAGACATGGCATAGAAGCTAGACATGGCAAAAACAACATCATAGCATGCACGGATCAACTACAACAAGCTCGGCAAAATTGCTAAACATGTTAACAATCTGCCAGGAACATTTTAAAGGAAAAGTACATCTCGATTGACTCAAGCTAGGGTGCTCCATAATTGCAAACAAAGACATGGATGGATAGGGCACAACATTATCTACAAAACATCCTTATTGATCATGCTCAAAAGAGGCACGGATCACTAGGAAACAACATGAACATATGGCATAAAAATAATGACAAGGCAAGGACTTAGTGAAATTGTAAGTCCCTGAAATCAGCATCATTGAGTAAGCTACTTTGAATGCTTGTGCTAGTCACCACAAAGTTCACAAAAATACATGGCATACACCCATGTAAAGACGGCATGGCATTCTTCAAAACACATGTAGAGCTCAGGATCGTAACATGCACACATTAATCATGGCAAAAATGACAAAAGTGCATTTGCTAAAACAGATCTAATACTATCATCACATAGCCCTCTTCCAACAGCATTTCGGGCATCAAGATGAGCTCAAATGAAAATGATTCAATGAGATGAAATGATGTACTCGTCGAGGCGAACATTTTGATATGCTACACGCACGAATGAGAGCTACGATGAGGAAGTTATGATGCATCAAAGATTGCAAAAAATTTAGGGTTTCGGGGAGAAAAAGTCAACCCCTCGTCCAGATCCAGATCTGGCGCGGATTACAAGGTTCGTCGCCGCTGGAGTTACTATTCACCGGAGTAAGGTCGCCGGTCGGAGACGAGGAAGAGGCGGGGAGGCGAGGTGGTGGCGCGGCCGGAGTCGAGGAGGAGGTGACAGGGCGGCGGACGTCGGCGCCGGACGGCGAGGGAGCTCGCCGGAGTATGGCTCCCGCCGGCAAGAGGAGTGGCAGCCGACGCAGAGCACTACGGCGGCACGGCGACCCAGGGCTGCGCGGGCGCGAGGCGCTGGCAACGGAGGGCGACGCGACGAGATGGGCCAGGGAGGGCCGACTGCGGGCTCCCCGGGCCTCGGCGGCGTCGGTCGGCGGTACAGGGCCGCGTTGCGGCGCCTTACTGGTCGGCGGCGGTGGGCGGACGCGTCCGGTTGTGGCCGGACGTGTCCTATGACGGCGGAGCTGATTTTTAGGGTTAGAACGAGAGGAGATCCGGGATTTGGAAATGGGGGTCTATTTATAGAGGTAGAGGGAGCTAGGAAGCTCCAAACGAGGTGCGGTTTGCGGCCACGCGATCGTGATCGAACGACCTAGGTGATGGAGGAGGTTTAGGTGGGTTTTTGGGCCACTTTGGAGGGTGTTGGGCTGCAACACACACGAGGCCTTTTTGGTCCCTCGGTTAACCGTTTGAGTATCAAACGAAGTCCAAATGGTACGAAACTTGGCAGGCGGTCTACCAGTAGTAAACCAAGGCCGCATGACAAGTCTTGGTCCAATCCGAAAATGTTTAACACCCGCACACGAAAAAGAGGTAGAAAGGGACACTAGAGGACATAGGAGCGCCGAAATGCAAAACGGACAACGGGGAAAATGCTCGGATGCATGAGACGAACACGTATGCAAATGCAATGCATGTGATGACATTATATGAGATGCATGATCAAGACAAAACACACGGAGACAAAAACCCGACAATGAGGAAATAACATAACTTAGTGCCGGAAACGGCAAGAGTTGGAATACAAATAAGGTAGGTTACATCCGGGGTGTTACAACACTCCACCACTATGAAAGGATCTCGTCCCGAGATCTAGGACTGGAAAAACTCCGGGTACTCAGAATGGAGGTGATCCTCGCGTTCCCAGGTGGCTTCATGGTCGGAGTGATGTGACCACTTGACTTTGAGGAATTTGATAGACTTTTTGCGAGTCTTGCGCTCAGTTTCTTCAAGAATAGCAACTGGGTGTTCACGATAAGACATGTCTTCTTGGAGATCAATGTCTTCGAAGTTGACGATGCGGTCAGGGGTCTTGAAACACTTGCGGAGTTGAGAGACATGAAACACGTCGTGCACATTTGCAAAATTGGAGGGAAGCTCAAGTTGATAGGCGAGATCGCCTCTTTTGCTGACGATCTTGAAAGGACCCACGTATCTAGGGGCAAGCTTCCCTTTGATACCAAAGCGACGAGTACCTTTCATTGGAGAGACGCGGAGGTAGACATAGTCTCCGATCTCGAAAGCCAAGTGACGATGCTTGCTATCATAGTAGCTCTTCTGGCGCGATTGCGCGGCTTTGAGATTATCACGAATGACTTTGCACATCTCTTCTACCTCTGTGATCAAGTCATTTCCAAGAAGTTGACGTTCACCAGTCTCTGACCATTTAAGAGGAGTACGGCACTTCCTGCCATAGAGAATCTCGAATGGGGCCTTGCCCGAACTCGCTTGGAAGTTGTTGTTGTAGGAGAACTCAGCATATGGAAGACAATCTTCCCACTTCATACCGAAAGAGATGACGCAAGCCTTGAGCATATCTTCAAGAATTTGATTGACTCGCTTGACTTGGCCACTAGTTTGAGGATGAAAAGTTGTGCTAAAAAGAATGTTGGTGCCCATGGCCTTCTGAAAAGAATCCCAAAACTTGGAGGTAAAGATGCTGCCACGATCTGAAGATATCAACTACGTAATGCCGTGCAGAGAGACAATCCGGGAGGTGTATAGCTCTGCCAACTGAGCTGCTGTGATAGATTCTTTGATAGGAAGGAAATGAGCCATTTTAGTGAGCTTGTCGATGACAACGAAGACAGCATCATTTCCACGCTTGGACTTTGGAAATCCAGTCACGAAGTCCATCTCAATATGGTCAAACTTCCATTCTGGAATGGCAAGAGGTTGGAGGAGACCAGCTGGTCATTGGTGTTCTGCTTTCACTCTTCTGCAGACATCACATTCATTCACGAACTGAGCAATCTCATGCTTCATTCGAGTCCACCAATACGACTGCTTGAGGTCCTGGTACATCTTTGTACTTCCAGGGTGGATAGAGAGGAGTGAATTGTGAGCCTCATTCATAATGACTTTACGAAGGTCACCTTTAGGCACAACAATGCGATCCTCGAAGAATAGAGTATCCTTGTCATCAAGACGATAACACTTGTACTTGGGTTGACTCTTGGCAATCCCAATCTTCACCTTCTTCACCATAGCATCAAGAAGTTGAGCCTCGCGAATCTGATCTTACAAAGTAGGAGAGACTTGGAGGTTGGCGAGGAAACCTTGCGGAACAACTTGAAGGTTGAGTTTGCGGAAAGCTTCACAAAGCTCGGGTTGGTAAGGCTTGAGAATCAAACTGTTGCAGTAAGCCTTTCTACTCAATGTGTCAGCAATTACATTAGCCTTGCCTGGAGTATATTCGATACTCAGATTATACTCGAATCATTTCGACCCAACGAGTCTATCTGAGGTTGAGGTTTGGCTGAGTGAAGATGTACTTGAGATTCTTATGATCAGTGAAGATGTCCACTTTTCTTCCCAATAAGAGATGTCTCCAAGTTAAAAGAGCATGCATAACTGCCGCCAGCTCGAGGTCATGAGTGGGGTAGTTCTTTTCGTTGGGCTTCAACTGGCGAGAGGTATAGGCCACAACTTTCTTCTCTTGCATCAACACTGCACCAAGACCTTGAAGGGAAGCATCACAGAAGACCTCGAATGGTTTGGATTCATCAGGAGGAGTCAGAACTGGAGCAGTGACTAACTTCTCTTTTAGGGTGTTGAAAGCGATGTCACATTCAGGAGACCAAACGTACTTGACATGCTTCTGGAGAAGGTTGGAAAGAGGCTTCGCGATCTTTGAGAAGTTCTCAACGAACCTTCGACAATAGCTTGCGAGACCAAGGAAGCTGCGGAGTTGCTTCACATTCTGAGGTGGTTCCCAATTAACAATTGCAGACACCTTCTCAGGATTCACCTCCATACCCTTGGCAGAGATGATATGACCAAGGTAGAGAACCTCATCGATCCAAAACTCACACTTTGAAAACTTGGCATAGAACTGATGTTCTCTGAGCTTCTCCAGCACCAAACGCAAGTGCTTGGCATGATCTTCCTTGTTCTTGGAAAAGACCAAAATGTCATCGAGGTAGACCAAGACGAAGTCATTTTTGTAGGCGTTGAGGATGAATTTCATCATGCGAGAGAATGTTGGCGGAGCGTTGACAAGGCCGAAAGACATGAAAGTGTATTCATACAGCTTGTTCTGAACGCTGTCTTAGGGATATCTTGCTCACGAATGTGAATCTGATGATAGCCCATACGGAGATCAAGCTTGGAGAATACTTGAGCTCCTTTGAGTTGCTCAAACAGCTCATTAATGTTGGGAAGTGGGTACTTGTTCTTTATGGTCTTCTTGTTCAATGGATGGTAGTCGACACATAGTCGGTCCGTTCCATCCTTCTTCTTCACAAAAAGAACTCCACAACCCCATGGAGAAGAACTTGGTCGGATGAGACCCATACGCTCTTGAATATCGAGTTGCTTCTTCAGCTCCTTCAACTCTTCAGGTCCAAGCTTGTAAGGACCTTTGCAAACAGGTTCCGTGCCAGGCTCAAGATCGATGGCAAATTCAACTGGCCGGTGCGGAGGCATTCCTGGAAGCTCTTCTCGAAAGGCGTCTTGATATTCGCAAACGACTGGAATCTGAGAGATGGCATCCAACTCGCCCTTCTCAATGAGAGAAAATAGTCGAATGGTACCATCCCTTTCGGCAAAGACAATTACATCCTCAAACGAATGGGTCAATTGAATCTGCCTGGCAGCACAATCAAGGTGAGCCTTGTGCTTAGAAAGCCAGTCCATTCCAAGAATAAGATCGATATCCGAGTTACCAAGGACCATTGGCGAATAAAGAAACTTATAGTCGCCCAACGTGATAGTAACATCCGGAGCCATCATTTCGGTGTTCATAAACAAACCCGGAGAAGAAACCGCTATCGGCTTAGGCAAATCAACAGTATGCACATCATGCATGGATGCAAAAGGCTTCGATAAAAATTACAAAGATGCACCAGTATCAAAAAGAACTCTTGCAGTAATATCATTAAAAGGAAGGTTACCCATGATGACATCTGACGAGTCCTCTGCCTGAGCTGCGTTCATCATGTTAATCTTAGCAGACTTGGGGTTATGCTTGACCACTGCGGTGCTGGCAGATCTCACAGGAGGAGGAGAAGGGAGACGCCTCTGATTGAAGCATTTGTTGGCATAGTGACCCTTCTGCTGACACTTGTTGCACGTGACCTCTGAGAGCGGACGGTGATACGGAGCACTTGATCTTGGAGCTTGAGACAAAGTCTTGTTCTGAAAGCCTGGGTTGGGTGGGTGGGAAGATCCATTGCCACCTTTGCTCTTCTGCTGATAAGGCTGACTGAACGGAGGAGGAGGCAGCCAATACTTTTGCTGCTTAGCCACTTGAGTTGAGGAAGAAGGAGTTGCATCTCTGACTCGCTTCTTGGAAGCATTGCACTTGAGTTGAGCAGCCTCTTGCTTCATTGCCATATTGTAGAAATCATCGTACTTCTTCAGCTCAAAAAGGACGAGAGCTAGTTGGAGATCTTCTCTGAGGCCACCCCTGAACTGATAAATCATGCTCTTCTTGTCAGGGACGTCTTTCTTGGCGAAACGAGCGAGCCTCTGGAACAGAATGTTATACTAGTAAACAGACAAGCTGCCTTGCTTCAGGTTGCGGAATTCCTCACGGTTGCTCTCAACAACACTATGAGGAATGTGATGAGCTTTGATGTCTTGACGGAATTCATCCCTGGTAATCACATGGCCTCCTCTGGAATCTTTGTATTGCTGAAAGCATTCTGCATCTTGGTCTTTTAGTTGGAAGGAGGCAAACTTGATGAAGTCCTCAGGCCTGATGTTGCTGCACTCGAAATGCTTGCAGATATCCACGAGCCAATCATCAGCGTCTGAGGCCTTGACACAGTTGCTGAAGGTCTTTGGCTGATTAGTGAGGAACTAGTTGAGTGTAGCAAACTGATTCTGATTGTTGCCATGGCCATGATTCCCTTGGTTGCGCTCTTGCAGAATTTGCATGATCAGCTGCGTGTTTGCATTGGTAGCGGCCATCACAGCTTGCCATGCCTCCGGAGCTGGAGGTGGTGGTGGCGGATCCTGATTCTGGTTCTGACCCTTAGCAGGAGCCATCCTGAAGAGGGTGACATCCGTTAGCATCTTGACAAACATATATTGAAGCTAAATCCAACGGATAGAAATTGCAACATATAGTCTTCACATCCGAACAAAATGAACGAATGCATTCCGATTGAAATGGTCACATTTCCATAAATTGAGAAGCCACTTAGAAAGAGGTAGAAGAATAAAACAACAAGGTACGGACAAGAAAAAAATACTTGGTGAGGATTACCCAATCACAAACCAAAT
Source organism: Triticum urartu (assembly GCF_003073215.2). Taxonomy (NCBI): domain Eukaryota; kingdom Viridiplantae; phylum Streptophyta; class Magnoliopsida; order Poales; family Poaceae; genus Triticum; species Triticum urartu. The sequence continues at coordinate 232,860,287 of NC_053022.1, forward strand.
ATCCGCGGAAGAAGAACTAGGGCTACATGAATTCCCACCTATGAAACTCCCGATCCTTTCCGGTTATGCAATCAGGTGTTGGGGATACAGGGGAAGCATAATATCTCACCCAAAGCTAGCAAATCCTACATCCAGCTGCATCCATCCTTCAACACATAACCAAGAAACCTTCAGAAATCATTTACCTCAACCTTCGAAAAGCATCCGTTATACAAGTTATGGCAATACTCCCGAACTCCCGCCCCAGTACTGGGTGGCATCGAGGTTATCTCACCAACAACTGCATAAAAGAGATTTTCGATGTCAGCGAAACTCAGGTATTCCAGAATTGCAACGATAAAATTGTGACGACAACACCTCGGAGCTCAACTCCCCGGGACACTACCACAACCCCTAAATGTCAGGAGGCACCAAGAACAATGTTCTCGTCACAAAACCAACGAACGATTCCAAGATACCAGCGTGATCCTAATTTTTTTTAGTAAAATTTGAGAAGAGAAGAGTCAAAACTCTACGTCAGGATGCCTCACCAGAGCGACGAAGGGACTAAGGAGTAGAAAGAAGTCCTACTCTCTGATATATATAATCCTAAATGACTCAAAACATTTTTCTAGACTCAACAACACCAACGATTCGATCAAGCATGGGGCTCCTAAGGTCGGGGAAGGCTCTGATTACCAACTTGTAACGCCCTCGATGCGGTTATATCTCCCACATGTCGAAGCACGACTTAGAGGCATAACCGCATTGAAAGAAATGTTGCAAGTGAGGTAATCTTCACAACAACCCATGTAAATAAATAAAGAGGAAAGGTACATAGTTGGCTTACAGTCGCCATGTCACACAAATACATAAATAAGTCACTACATTCATCCAATACACTCAGGGTCCAACTATGGAACCAAAATAAAGATCAACCCCCAAATGCGACAAAGTCCCCGATCTCCCCAACTGGGCACCACTACTGATCATCTGGGAAAGACACATAGTATCATCCTGAGTCCTCATCGAACAGCCACTTGAGCTCAGTTGAATCACCTGGAGCGGTATCATCGGTCCCTGCATCTGGTTTTGGAAGTAATCTATGAGTCATGGGGACTCAACAATCTCACACCCTTGCGATCAAGACTATTTAAGCTTATAGGAAGGGTAAGGTATGATGTGGAGCTGCAGCAAGCGACTAGCATATTTGGTGGCTAACATACGCAAAAGAGAGCGAGAAGAGAAGGCAAAGGCACGGTCGAACAACTATGATCAAGAAGTGATCCTAAAACAACCTACGTCAAGCATTACTCCAACACCGTGTTCACCTCCCGGACTCCGCCGAGAAGAGACCATCACGGTTACACACGCGGTTGATGCATTTTAATTAAGTTAAGTTTCAGGTTATCTACAACCGGACATTAATAAATTCCCATCTGCCCATAACCGCGAGCATGGCTTTCGAAAGATCAAATCCCTGTAGGGGAGTCCCAACTTAGCCCATCACAAGCTCTCACGGTCAACGAAGGATATTCCTTCTCCCAAGATAATCCGATCATACTCGGCATCCCGGTTACAAGACATCTCGACAATGGTAAAACTAAACCAGCAACACCACCCAGATGTGTCGACAAATCCTGATAGGAGCTGCACATATCTCATTCTCAGGGCACACCGGATGAGCAAGACGTCGGGTAGGCCAGCCCAGAGTTGCCCCTGGTAGCCCCGGACATCGCTCAATTGGACCAACACTTAGAGAAGCACTGGCCCCCGGGGGGGGGGGGGGGGTTAAAATAAAGATGAATAAAGATGACCCTTGAGTCCGCGAAACCCAAGGGAAAAGGCTAGGTGGTGAATGGTAAAACCAATGTTGGGCATTGCTGGAAGAGTTTTATTCAAGGCGAACTGTCAAGGGGTTCCCATTATAACCCAACCGTGTAAGGAACGCAAAATCTGGGAACATAACACCGATATGACGGAAACTAGGGCGGCAAGAGTGGAACAAAACACCAGGCATAAGGCTGAGCCTTCCACCCTTTACCAAGTATATAGTTGCATTAAGATAAAAAAGATAATATGGTGATATCCCAACAATAAACATGTTCCAACAAGGAACAAACTCCAATCTTCACCTGCAACTAGCAACACTATAAGAGGGGCTGAGCAAAGCGGTAACATAGCCAAACAACGGTTTTCTAGGACAAGGTGGGTTAGAGGTTTGACATGGCAATATGGGAGGCATGATAAGCAAGTGGTAGGTATCGTAGCATAGGCATAGCAGAAGAGCGAGCATCTAGCAAGCAAAGATACAAGTGATTTCGAGGGTATGGTCATCTTGCCTGTAAAGTTCTTAGAGTTGCCTTGATCCTCGTAAGCGTACTCAACGGGCTCCTTGATCACGTACTCGTCTCCCGGCTCTACCCAAGCAAGAACAACAAGCAAAAGGAGCACAATCAACCACGTGCAATGCTCAAGCAACATGATGCAAAACATGGTTTGATATGCGGGATGCGATATGTGATGCATATGCAAGATTTGGAAAGGAATGATTGAACCTGGACTCAACTTGGAAATCTAAGAGTGCCACTAGAAAGGGGAGTTTATTTTGGTCGAAATCGATATAAATATCACCGGAATCGGATCCACGGTTTGGAAATGGCAAGCAAAACAAGTATGGCACCGGTCTGCGATTAACAGCAAGTAGCCTTCTAAATGCATCAAGATAAATAAGCTAACGCACTCCAACATAGCAACACAATACATGGCAGGGATCCACTCATGATGCTTGACAAAAGATGAACACTGAGCTACGGCTAATTCACTCAATAACAGGTTCAAACAAGCATGGCAAAAGTGCAAAAGATAACAGGTTTCAGACTTGGTGAAATTAACATGTCAAGAATTTATCATCAGGAAGCAATGTTTAGAGCACGATAACTACATGCTACAGGAAAATATCATGGCAAAGCAAGACATGGCATGAAGCTACTCAAAGCATACAACAAAAGTCCCTTAGTGACCATGAGCCAAAAGGGATCAGAAAATACTATTGCAAGCATGTGAACATAGCAAAAACATAAACAGATTCAGACTTAGTGAAAAATTGGAGCATGGCAAAACGGATAACGAGTAGGCATGTTTACAAGCTCAATGCACTCACTACGAGGCATTGCATGACAAACTAAGCATACACCCAACAAATAGACATGGCGTAGAAGCTAGACATGGCAAGAACAACATCATAGCATGCACGGACTACAACAAGCTCGGCAAAATTGCTAAACATGTTAACAATCTGCCAGGAACATTTCATAGCAAAAGTAGAGTTCGATTGACTCAAGCTAGGGTGCTCCATAATTGCAAACAAAGACATGCATAGATAGGGCACAATATTATCTACAAAACATCCTTACTGATCATGCTCAAAAGAGGCACGGATCACTAGGAAACAACATGAACATATGGCATGAAAATAATGACAGGGCAAGGACTTAGTGAAATTCTAAGTCCCTGAAATCAACATCATTGAGTAAGCTACTTTGCATGCTTGTGCTAGTCACCACAAAGATCACAAAAATAAATGGCATACACCCCTGTAAAGATGGCATGTCATTGTTCAAAACACATGTAGAGCTCAGGATCATAGCATGCACACATTAATCATGGCAAAAATGATAAAAGTGCATTTGCTGAAACAGATATGAAACTATCATCACATAGCCCTCTTCCAACAGCATTTCAGGCATCCAGATGAGCTCAAATGAAAATGATTCAATGAGATGAAATGATGTACTCGTCGAGACGAACATTTTGATATGCTACACGCACGAACCAGAGCTACGATGAGGAAGTTATGATGCGTCAAAGATTGCAAAAAATTTAGGTTTTCGGGGAGAAAAAGTCAACCCCTCGTCCAGATCCAGATCTAGCGCGGATTACGAGGTTTGTCGCCGCCGGAGTTACTGTTCACCGGAGTAAGGTCGCCGGCCGGAGACGAGGAAGAGGCGGGGAGGCGAGGTGGTGGCGCGGCCGGAGTCGAGGAAGAGGCGGCGGGGTGGCGGACGTCGACGCCGGACGGCGAGGGAGCTCGCCGGAGTGCGGCTCCCGCCGGCGAGAGGAGTAGCGACCGACGCGGAGCGCTGCGGTGGCGTGGCGACCCGGGGCGGTGCGGGCGCGAGGCGCTGGCAGCGGAGGGCGGCACGAGGAGATGGCCGGGGAGGGCCGACTGCGGGCTCCCCGGGCCTCGGCGACATCGGGCGGCGGTACAGGGCCACGTGGCGGCGCCGTACTAGTCGGCGGCGGCGGCCGGACGTGTCTGATGGCGGCGGAGCTGATTTTTAGGGTTAGAACGAGAGGAGATCCGGGATTTGGAAATGGCGGTCTATTTATAGAGGTAGAGGGAGCTAGGAAGCTCCAAATGAGGTGCGGTTTGCGGCCCCGCGATCGTGATCGAACGGCCTAGGTGATGGAGGAGGTTTAGGTGGGTTTTTGGGCCACTTTGGAGGGGTGTTGGGCTGCAACACACACAAGGCCTTTTCGGTCCCTCAGCTAACCGTTTGAGTATCAAACAAAGTCCAAATGGTACGAAACTTGGCAGGCGGTCTACCCGTAGTAAACCAAGGCCACATGACAAGTCTTAGTCCAATCCGAAAACCTTTAACACCGGCACACGAAAAAGAGGTAGAAAGGGAAACTGGAGGACATAGGAGCGCCGGAATGCAAAACATACAACGGGGAAAATGCTCGGATGCATGAGACAAACACGTATGCAAATCCAATGCACATGATGACATGATATGAGATGCATGACAAAGACAAAACACACGGAGAAAAAAACTCGACAACGAGGAAATAACATAACTTAGTGCCGGAAACGGCAAGAGTTGGAATACAAATAAGGTAGGTTACATCTGTTTTGTTACATAGGAACCCAAATAGACCATTCAATGTACTCATAAGGAGAACCAACAAGTTTAGCATAAACATGCCCATCACTAGCACGACATAACACATATGAAGGGTTAAAGTCGCCGGCTTTGTTGGAAGGGGTGGCATTGCTCTTCTTGACACCACCACCCTTCACATTGTTCTTCCTCTCCTTAGAAGCACCATCTCCATCTTTGACAAAAGTTTGCATGAGAGGAGGAGGTCATTTGGCCTTATGATTCTTCTTCTTGTTCTTGGACTTGGGTGCGAACCCAATCCCTTCCTTGGCCACAACTTCCTTTTGATTGCTCAAAAGGTTGTTGAGGTTCTTCTCACCTTGTATTCACGTCATAAGGCCTTTCTCAAGTTTCCCTTTCAACTTTGCATTCTCCTCAACAAGATGCACATGCTCACAACAAGGGTTAGTAGCATTTGCATTATCAATTAAAACCATATGAGGAAAAGTGGCTTTCTCCTTGGTTAGCCTCACTTGGAGTTGATCATGAGACTCTTTAAGACTAGCATGAGTACTCTTCAAGGCCTTGTGAGCCTTTTCAAGTATATCAAACTCCTACTTGAGTGTAGCAAGATCAACCCCAAGTTTGGCCTTCTCAGAATTTAGCACACGAGATACAACAAGAGCATGATCAAGATCTTTCTTTAATTTAGCATGGTCATCGTTGTGTGACTCCTCAAGAGCCAAGCGATGACCACGCTCTTCCTCAAGAGCATTAGAGAGATCTGATATCTCATCGGCATAGTCACGACTATGCCCCTCCATCTTAGAGATGGTGTCTTCGTGAGCCCCGATCATGTCATTAGCTTCACCAAGTTGTTCCAAGAGAGCAACGAAGTGCTTCTTGGATTTACCCTTGAGCTTACTCATAAAAGACTCGAACTCATTTTCCTCCATGTTGGACCCCCCACTTTCATCAATGCAATCCATCAAAGAAGGATGAGTAATGATGGTAGTTTTGATGTTGGGGGTTAAATTGTTGGTGGCTTTAGCCATGAGGCACTTGGCAGTGATGTTCTCATTGGGTGAGTCGAATAGGGACGCCCATGGAGTTGTCGCAGTGGCCACGAAGGCCATGGCAATCATTTCACCATCTTCATCATCATCCTCATTGTAATGTTCTTGTGCCACCAATCCCTTGGGAGAAGCCTTCTTGGTGAAGTGGTTCTTGTTGGGGAAAAACTTGGCCTTGTCCTTCCAGATGAGCTTGCCACCATTGTATTCCTCTTCTCATAGGGGCACTCCGCAACAAAGTGGCTCACATTGCCACAATTGTAGCAAGTCCTCACACATTGCTTGCCCTTGGCGCAACTTGAGTTGCTCTTGTTGAAGTTGGGCCTTGAGTTCTTCTTGCTCCAGAATTGTCTTGAAGCGAGAGCCATGTGCTCATGATAATCATATTTTGTATCGTCGGGGTTGCTCTCCTCTTCTTCCTCTTCCTCCTCTTCTTCCACAGTAGCCTTGGCTTTCAAGGCAAGGTTGGGCTTCTTTGCCCTTTGAGAACGCAACACCGCATTGTCAGCGGTCTTGTCCAAGATACTCATTGCCACAAACTCATCCAACACTTCACTTGAGGACAAGGTGTGGAAGTCCGGCCTTTGATGGATGACTGAGGACATGGCCTTATGGTAAGGCATCATGGCTTTGAGAAATTTCTGCTTGATCCAATTGTCACTTGTATCCTTGCTCCCATGATCTCGGAGTGAGACCGCGTGTGTGGTTAGTCTCCGGTATAGCTCACGAGGTTCTTCACCTTCATTCATAGCAAATTCATTGGCTTCATCTTGCACCACTTCATAGTTGGAGAGTTGAATGCTTGCGCTTCCCTTGTAAAGGGAAACAACATGGTACCATGCTTCCTTTGCCACGGTGAATGGTCAGAGATGCGCAATATCTTCGGGATGGATTGCATCTTGGATGATGAAGAGAGCATTCTTGTTGAATTGATGATCTGCGGCTTCTCTTGGGATGAAGTTGCTTGGGTCATGCGGATAGAAACCTTGCTCAATGATTCTCCAAAGGTTAGTATTAACATGATTTAAACGACGTTTAAAGTGATAGACCAAAGCGTCAAAATCCTCATTTTTCACAATCTTAGGAGGAGAACCGGCATGGTTTGAATGAGTGGAGGGAATCGGTCCTCCATAGGTAAGTGGAGGTTCCACATGGGCTGCCATTTCCAATTTTACCACTAGACAAAGGAACTTTATCACTAGAAGCTTCCCCCTTGTCGGAGTTAGCATCCATCCCCTTGTTAGTGGGATCGACCACTTCCAACGGTGCGGTGGACAATTTAAGACCATCAAGAAAGTTCTTAAGCATGCCTTTGACCTCGGCCGTCATGGAGGTTTTAAATGTGTCCAAGGCCACATTGAGCTCATCACATGAGATCAAGGTCCCCCCATTGACCCTAGACGAGGACGGAATCACACCGGGGTGCTCCACCTCACCATCTACGGTGTCAACCATACTCTTTGGACGGCAATGTCCTTAATAAAGAGACGAGGCTCTGATACCAATTGAAAGGATCGATATAGTTGACTAGAGGGGGGTGAATAGGCAACTAACAATTTTTAGCTTTTGTTTATCAATTTAAACTTTGCATCAAAGTAGGTTGTCTATATATGCAACTAGGTGAGCAACCTATATGATGCAACAACAATAAGTACACAAGCAAGCAAGGGATGTAACACAAGATAAGCTTGCATGAATCAAGGGACGAGATAACCAAGAGCGGAGCCATTGAGGACGAGGATGTGTTACCGAAGTTCCTTCCCTTTGAGAGTAAGTACGTCTCTGTTGGAGCGGTGTGGATGCACAATGCTCCCCAAGAAGACACTAGGGCCACCATGTTCTCCTCACGCCCTCACACAATGCGAGATGTCGTGATTCCACTATCGGTGCCCTTGAAGGCGGCGACCAGACCTTTACAAACAAGGATGGGGAAATATCCACAACTTAATTGGTGGCTCCGAACAACACCATGAAGCTTCACCACAATGGAGTATGGCTCCGCGATAACCTCAAACGTCTAGGGTGCTCAAACACCCAAGAGTAACAAGATCCGCGAGGGATTAGTGGGGGAATCAAATTTCTCTTGGTGGATGTGTAGAATGGGGCCTTCTCAACCAATCCCTAGGAAATCAACAAGTTTGATTGGCTAGGGAGAGAGATCAGACGAAAATGGAGCTTAGAGCAACAATGGAGGTTGGGGGTGGAAGAGGTAAGTCAACTCGGAGAAGAAGACTCCCTTTTTATAGTGGAAGAACAAATCCAACTGTTATCCACCAACTCAGCCTGCGACGCACGGTACTACCACACCGGAGAAGCGGTACTACCGCCAGGGCCCGCGGTACTACCGCACCGGAGAAGCGGTACTACCGCCCATGCAGCAGTATCCAAAACAGCCCTGATGCGTTGAAGTAGAGGGCGGTAGAACCGCTGGCGCGATACTACCACTCCCCCATGCGGTACTACTGCAAGGCAAGGATAGTCTAGATTGGGAAGGCACGGACATATAAAAATACATCCGTGGCAACTTCTGCTGAGTTTAGATCTATGCAAAAATCCGACACGGTAGTACCGCAAGCGAGGAGCGGTACTACCGCGTAGGGCGCGGATGTAAAAATTTAAATTCGCCCCTACTTCCGCTTGTGCTGCTGAGCCAGACTTGAGGCCAAGGTACTACCACGTCAAATATGCGGTACTACCGTGAGCACCTGCAGTTCTACCATGCCCAAGGCCGATACTACTGCAGGGACCCGTGGTACTACCGCTCTGAGGAGCAGTACTACCGCATACCCAGTACAGCAACACTAGAAGTCTTTCCTTTTGCAGAGATTCAGAGAAACGGAGGATGCTCCAAAGAGCCAAAGGAAAGGTGGTCCAAAAGGAACAGACATGTACGTGTTGATTCCACCCAAACCTTTACAACATGGACCCCCTCTTAATAGTACGGCTTTCCTACGACTCAAATCCACCGAAAATAAACGTAGAGAAACACCGTATTCAATAGTCTTCGAGGGGCACCAAATCATCTTGTGCCTAGACATGATATATCTAAAATGCTCAGTGCACACGATTAGTCCACAAAAGCATTATCATCAAACACCAAAACTACTAAGGGATAAATATGCCCTTACAGGCCCAAGTCCGGTGACCAACTCCGGCCATCCTCGATTCCCACACCAGAACCCTTGTAACACCCCGGATGTAATTTACCCAATATGTAATCCAACTCTTGCCGTTTCTGGCCTTAAGTTATTTTATTTTCTCGGGTTCGGGTTTTTGTCTCCGTGTGTTGTTATCGCTGTCATGCATCTCATATCATGTCATCATGTGCATTGCATTTGCATACGTGTTCATCTTATGCAGTCGAGCATTTTCCCCGCTGTCCGTTTTGCATTCTGGCGCTTCATTCTCCTCCGGTGGCCAATTCTACCTTTCTTTCGTGTTAGGGGATTAAACATTTCCGGATTGGACCAAGACTTGCCAAGCGGCCTTGGTTTACTACCGGTAGACCGCCTGTCAAGTTTCGTACCATTTGGACTTCGTTTGATACTCCAACGGTTAACCGAGGGACCGAAAAGGCCTCGTGTGTGTTGCAGCCCGACACCCCTCCAAGTTGGCCCAAAACCTACCAAAACCCTCTCCATCATCTAGAGCGTTTGATCACGATCGCGTGGCCGAAAACCGCACCTCATTTGGACACTCCTAGCTCCCTCTATGCCAATTTAAAGATCCCCCCGAAAATCTCCTTCTCCCCCCCCGAAACCCTAAAAATTCGCATCGCTCCGCGCCGGACATGTCCGTTCCGGCCGGACATTTCGCTGCCGCCGCCCTCGTCCAATAAGGGCGCGCCACTCGTCCCGGGCCGGTCCCCACTTCCTCGCGCCGCCGCCCGGCCCGCCAGGCCCGCGGGAGGCCCTCCCGGGCCCATCCACCGCGCCGCCCCACGCCTCCTTCTCCTCCGACGCCGTCCGCCGCATCCGCCATCGCTGGCCGGATCTCGCCCCGGCCGCCGCAGCAGCTCGCCGGAGCCAGGCGCCAGGCGCCAGCGCCGCCCCGCGCCCCTCGGCGCCATCGCCGGCCGGAGCCGCTGCCCTCGCCGGATCGGGACGAGAGGGGGCCGGATCCGCCCCTTCCCGGCCTCCCCCTCGACTTTCCTCACCGGAGCCGCTGCCACCTCGCCGGAGTTCTGCCTCGGTTCGCGCGCCGGCGTGAAACCCTAGATCTGAGAAGGGTTGACCTCCCTCTTTTTCCCTAAGTCCCTAGTTATTTTAGCTATGTTCATCATGTTGTATCTCCTCGTTCGTAGATCCATTTTGGGCATATAGCATATCAAAATATTCGCCTCGGAGAGCACATCATTTCATCTCATGGCATCATTTTCATTTGAGTTCATCTTGATGCCCGAAATGCTGGTAGAAGAATGCTATTTGAGATAATTGTCAGATCTGCTGCTCCAATTAGATATTTGTCATTTTTGCCATGATTAATGTGTGCATGATATGCCCCTGAGCTCTTCATGAGTTTTGATATAAGTTTTGCCATCTATAAAGAGGTGCAACCCATGTATTTTTGTGATCTGTGTGGTGACTAGCACAAGCTTGCAAAGTGGTGCATTCGTTAATGCTGATTTCAGGGACTTAGCATTTTCACTAAGTCCTTGATCTATTTATCTCAATATGCCATATGTTCATGTTGTTTCCTAGTGATCCGTGCCTCTTTTGAGGATGATCAGTAAGTATGTTTTGTTAATTTTGTAGTGCTCTATCCATCCATGTCTTTGTTTGCAATTATGGAGCACCCTAGCTTGAGTCAATCGAGCTCTACTTTTGCTATTTCGTGAATCTGGGCAGATTGTCTACTTGTTAGCGATTTTGCCGAGGATGTTGTAGTTGATCCGTGTATGCTATGTTATTGTTCTTGCCATGTCTAGCTTGTATTTTGTGTATTCTTGATGGATGTATGCTTAGATTGTCATGACTTGCTCTTTAGTGAGTGCATCGAGCTCGTAAACATGCCTACTTGATATCGGTTTCAGCATGCTTCAGTTTTCACTATGTCTGAGAACTAATTATGTTTTTGCCATGTTCACATGCTTGCAAATGTATTTTCTGATCGCTTTTGGCTCAAGGTAAGTAAGGGACTTTTGTTAAGCTCTTTGAGTAGCTCCATGAAATGCTTTACTTTGCCATGTTCAGGTCCTGTAGCATATTGTTTTCATGCTCCAAAGAGTGCTATCTGATCTGAAATTCCAGACAAGTGTTAATTTCACTAAGTCTGAAATCTGTTTGCCAAATGCATTTTTGCCATGCTTGTTTGAACCTGTTAATGGATGAATTGGCCGTAGCTCAGTGCTAGTCTTTTGTTAAGCACGATGAATGGATCCCTGCCATGTATTTTATTGCCATGTTTGGGTGCTGTAGCATGTTCATCTTGTTGCATTTAGATGGCTACTTGCTGGAAATTGTAGACCGGTGTCATTTTTGAATTGCTTGCCATTTCCAAACCGTAACTTCGATTCCGGTGTTCTTTAAATCGTTTTCAAGCGATTTCATCTCATATTTCCAGTGGCACACTTGGATTTCCAAGTTGAGGCCAGGTTCATTCATTCCTTGTCAAATCTTGCATATGCATCACATATTGCATCCCGCATAGCATACCATCTTTGCATCATGTTGTTTGAGTTTGCACGTGGTTGATTGTGTGCTTGTTGCTTGTTTGTCTTGTTTGGGTAGAGCCGGGAGACGAGTTCGCTAATGAGGAGCCCGTTGAGTTTGCTTTCGAGGATCCAGTCAACTCTGACAACTTTGCAGGCAAGATGATCATACCCTCGAAATCACTACTATCTTTGCTTTGCTAGATGCTCGCTCTTTCGCTATGCCTATGCTACGATGCCTACCACTTGCTTATCATGCCTCCCAAATTGCCATGTCAAACCTCTAACCCACCATGTCCTAGCAAACCGTTGATTGGCTATGTTACCGCTTTGCTCAGCCCCTCTTATAGCGTTGCTAGTTGCAGGTGAAGATTGGAGACCGTTCCTTGTTGGAACATTATTTACTTATTGGGATATCATTATATTGCCTTGTTATCTTAATGCATCTATATACTTGGTAAAGGGTGGAAGGCTCGGCCTCTCGCCTAGTGTTTTGTTTCACTCTTGCCGCCCTAGTTTCCGTCATATCGGTGTTATGTTCCCGGATTTTGCGTTCCTTACGTGGTTGGGTTATAATGGGAACCCCTTGATAGTTAGCCTTGATTAAAGCCTTTCCAGCAATGCCCAACCTTGGTTTTACCATTTTCCACCTAGCCTCTTTTTCCCTTGGGTTTCCGGAGCCCGAGGGTCATCTTATTTGAACCCCCCGGGCCAGTGCTCCTCTGAGTGTTGGTCCACCTTGTCAGCCACCGGTGGCCACCAGGGGCAACTCTGGGTTGGCCTACCGGAAGTTTGGACAATCTGAGTGTGCCCTGAGAACGAGATATGTGCAGCTCCTATAGGGATTTGTCGGCACATTCGGGCGGTGTTGCTGGATTTGTTTTAACTTGTCGAAGTGTCTTGAAGAACCGGGATACCGAGTCTGATCGGAACGTCTCGGGTGGAGGTCTATTCCTTCGTTGACCGTGAGAGCTTGTCATGGGCTAAGTTGGGACTCCCCTGCAGGGATTTGAACTTTCGAAAGCCGTGCCCGCGATTATGGGCAGATGGGAATTTGTTAATGTCCGGTTGTAGATAACTTGAACCTTAACTTAATTAAAATGAATCAACTGTGTGAGTTATCGTGATGGTCTCTTCTCGGCGGAGTCCGGGAAGTGAACACGGTGTTGGAGTTATGCTTGCGTAGGTTGTTCTCTAGTTACTCGCTCGCGCTTTGCCTCCTCTTCTCGCTCTCTTTTGCGAACAGGATAGCCACCATATATGCTAGTCGCTTGCTGCAGCTCCACATATTTTTCCCTTACCTTACCTATAAGCTTGAATAGTCTTGATCGCGAGGGTGCGAGATTGCTGAGTCCCTGTGACTCACAAATTACTTCCAAGCCAGATGCAGGGCCAGATGACTCCGTTCCAGATGACGCACTTGAGCTCAAGTGGGAGTTCGACGAGGACTCTCAACGATACTACGTGTCTTTCCCTGATGATCAGTAGTGGTGCCCAGTTGGGGTGATCGGGACCGTGTCGCATGTTGGATTATCTTTTATTTTGGCGCCGTAGTCGGTCCATGAGTGTTTGAATGTTGTAATGCTATTTATGTACTTGATTGACGTGGCGAGTGTAAGCCAACTATGTTTCTCCCCTTTTATTATCTATATTACATGGGATGTTGTGAAGGTTGCCTAACTTGCGACATTGCTTTCAATGCGGTTATGCCTCTAAGTCATGCCTCGACACGTGGGAGCTATAGCCGCATCGAGGGCGTTACAAGTTGGTAATTAGAGCCTTCCCCGACCTTAGGAGCCCCCATTGCTTGATCATTTTTAGCAGCCGTTGTTGAGTCTAGAAAAAATGTTTTGAGTCATTTAGGAATTATATATCGGAGAGTTTAGGAATTATTTTTACTTCCCAGTCTCCTCATCGCTCTCGTAAGGCATCCTGACGTATAGTTTTGACTCTTCTCTTCTCAAATTTCACAAAAAAAAATTTAGGATCACGCGGGTATCTTGGAATCGTTTAGATGGTTTTGTGACGAGAACATTGTTCTTGGTGCCTCCTGTCTTTAGGGGTTGTGGCAGTGTCCCGGGGAGTTGAGCTCCGAGGTGTTGTCGTCACAATTTTATCATTGCAATTCCGGAATACCTGAGTTTACTACGCCGACATCGAAAATCTCTTTTATGCAGTTCGTTGGTGAGATAACCTCGATGCCACCCAGTACTAGGGCGGGAGTTCGGGAGTATCGCCATAACTTGTATAACGGATGCTTTTCGAAGGTTGAGGTAGATGGTTTCCGAAGTTTTCTCGGTTATGTGTTGAAGGATGGATACAGCTGGATGTAGGATTTGCTAGATTTGGGTGAGATATTATGCTTCCCCTGTATCCCCAACACCTGATTGCATAACCGGAAAGGTTCGGGAGTTTCATAGGTGGGAATTCTTGTAGCTCTAGTTCTTCTTCCACGGATATTTGGTTTGAGATTGGGATTTCTTACCGAGTATTTGTTCTTGATCCGTACCTTGTTGATTTATTCCTCTACCTAAATTCTAAGTGGCTTCTCAATTTATGGATATGTGACCATTTCAAGAGGAATGCATTCGTTCATTTTGTTCGGATGTGAAGACTATATGTTGCAATTTTCATTCCGTTTGATTCAGCTTCATTTTGTCTGTCAATGTGCTAACGGTTGTCACCCTCTTCAGGATGGCTTCCGCTAAGAGCACCAATCAGAATCAGAATCAGGATCCACCACCACCTCCACCTCCTCCGGAGGCATGGCAAGCTGTGATGGCCGCAACCAATGCAAACACACAGTTGATCATGCAAATTCTTCAAGAGCGCAATCAAGCGAATCAAGGCAACCAAGGCAACAATCAGAATCATTTTGCTACACTCAACCAGTTCCTTGCTAACAAGCCAAAGACTTTCAGCAATTGTGTTCAGGCAACTGATGCTGACGATTGGCTCGTGGATCTGTGCAAGCATTTCGAGTGCAGTAACGTCAGGCCTGAGGACTTTTTCAAGTTCGCTTCCTTCCAACTCAAAGATCAAGCTACAGAATGGTTCCAGCAGTACAAGGATTCCAGAGGAGGCCGTGTGATTACCTGGGATGAATTCCGTCAAGACTTCAAAGCTCATCATATCGCTCAGAGCGTGGTTGAAAGCAAGCGTGAGGAATTCCGCAACCTGAAGCAAGGCTCTTTGTCTGTCTATGACTACAACAAGTTGTTTCAGAAGCTCGCCCGCTTTGCTAAGCAGGACGTCCCTGATGAGAAGAGCATGATATACCAGTTCAGGGGTGGACTCAGAGAAGAAATCCAGCTAGCTCTTGTTCTCTTTGAGCCCTTGAGGTACGATGAGTTCTACAACATGGCATTGAAGCAAGAGGCTGCTCAACTGAGGTGTGATGCTTCCAAGAAGCGAGTCAGAGACACTACTCCTTCTTCCTCTACTCAAGTGGCCAAGCAGCAGAAGTATTGGCTTCCTTCTCCTCCGTTTCGTCAGCCGTATCAGCAGAAGAGCAAAGGTGGTAGTGGATCTTCCCCCCCCCCCCACCCCCGCCTTTCAGAACAAGACTTCGTCTCAAGCTCCAAGATCGAGTGCTCCGTATCACCGTCCGCTTTCAGAGGTCACGTGCAACAAGTGCCAACAGAAGGTTCACTATGCCAATAAATGCTTCAATCAGAGGCGTCTCCCTCCTCCTCCTCCTCCTCCTGTGAGATCGGCAAGTACAGCTGTGGTCAAGCATAACCCCAAGCACGCCAAGGTCAACTTGATGAACGCAGCTCAGGCAGAGGACTCGTCAGATGTCATCATGGGTAACCTTCCTATTAACGATGTTCCTGCAAAAGTTCTTTTTGACACTGGTGCATCGCATTGTTTCATCTCGAAACCTTTTGCATCTAAGCATGAGTTGACTTCCCAAGTTATGCATAAACCGTTAGCAGTTGTCTCTCCGGGTAAATGTTTGCTCGCTAACCACGAGGTTCCGGATATTTCTATCATGATGGGTGATTTCAAGTTTCTGGCTTCTCCAATGGTTCTTGGTAACTCGAATATTGATCTTATTCTCGGGATGGATTGGCTTTCTAAGCACAAGGCTCAGCTTGATTGTGCAGCCAGGCAGATTCAATTGACTCATTCGTCTGAGGATGTAATTGTCTTTGCCGCTCGGGATAATACCATCTGTCTGTTTTCTCTCAATGATAAGGGTGAACTGGATGCTATCTCACAGATTCCAGTCATTTGCGAATATCAAGACGTCTTTCCAGAAGAGCTTCCAGGAATGCCTCCGCGCCGGCCAGTTGAATTCGTCATCGATCTTGAGCCTGGCACGGAACCAGTGTGCAAGCGTCCTTACAAGCTCGGACCTGAAGAGTTGAAGGAGCTGAAGAAGTAACTCAATATTCAAGAGAGAATGGGTCTCATCCGGCCTAGTTCTTCTCCGTGGGGTTGTGGTGTTCTCTTTGTGAATAAGAAGGATGGAACGGACCGACTTTGTGTTGATTACCGTCCATTGAACAAGAAGACCATCAAGAACAAATACCCACTTCCCAACATCAACGAGCTGTTCGAACAACTCAAAGGCGCCCAAGTATTCTCCAAGATTGATCTCCGTATGGGTTATCATCAGATTCGAATCCGTGAGAAAGATATTCCCAAGACGGCTTTTAGGACAAGCTATGGTTCATATGAATACACTGTCATGTCTTTTGGCCTCATCAACACTCCTCCGACGTTCTCTCGCATGATGAACTTCATCTTCAATGCCTACACCAATGACTTCGTTTTGGTCTATCTCGACGACATTCTGGTTTTCTCGAAGAATAAGGAAGATCATGACAAGCACTTGCGTTTGGTACTCGATAAGCTCAGGGAACACCAGTTCTACGCCAAGTTCTCCAAGTGCGAATTTTGGCTTATGAGATTCTTTATCTTGGTCATATCATCTCTGCCAAGGGGATTGCGGTGAATCCTGAGAAGGTGTCTGCAATTGTGAATTGGGAACCACCTCAGAACGTGAAGCAACTCCATAGCTTCCTCGGTCTCGCAAGCTAGTGTCGAAGATTCGTTGAAAACTTGTCTAAGATCGCGAAGCCTCTCTCAAATCTTCTCCAGAAGCACGTCAAGTACGTTTGGTCTCCGGAGTGTGACATTGCTTTCAACACTTTGAAAGACAAATTGATCATTGCTCCAGTTCTGGCTCCGCCTGATGAATCCAAACCGTACGAGGTCTTTTGTGATGCCTCTCTCCAAGGTCTTGGCGCAGTGTTGATGCAAGAGAAGAAAGTTGTGGCTTATACCTCTCGCCAGTTCAAGCCCAATGAGAAGAACTACCCCACTCATGACCTCGAGTTGGCAGCAGTTGTGCATGCTCTTTTGACTTGGAGACATCTCTTATTGGGAAGAAAAGTGGACATTTTCGCTGATCACAAGAGTCTCAAGTACATCTTCACTCAGCCTAATCTCAACCTCAGGCAAACTCGATGGGTCGAAATGATTCAAGAGTATAATCCGAGTGTCGAGTATACTCCAGGCAAGGGCAATGTGATTGCTGACGCATTGAGCAGGAAGGCTTATTGCAACAGTCTGATTCTCAAGCCTTATCAACCCGAGCTTTGTGAAGCTTTCCGCAAACTTAATCTGCAAGTTGTTCCTCAAGGTTTCCTCGCCAACCTTCAAGTCTCTCCTACCTTGGAAGACCAGATTCGCCAAGCTCAACTTCTTGATGCTATGGTGAAAAAGTTGAAGATTGGGATTGCCAAGAGTCAACCCAAGTACAAGTGCTACCGCCTTGATGACAAGGATACTCTCTTCTTCGAGGATCGTATTGTTGTGCCTAAAGGTGACCTTCGTAAAGTGAACATGAACGAGGCTCACGATTATCTCCTCTCCATCCACCCGGGGAGCACGAAGATGTATCAGGACCTCAAGCAGGCTTATTGGTGGACTCGAATGAAACGCGAGATTGCTCAATTCGTGAATGAATGTGATGTCTGCAGAAGAGTCAAGGCAGAACACCAAAGGCCAGCTGGTCTCCTCCAACCTCTTGCCATTCCAAAATGGAAGTTTGACCACATTGAGATGGACTTCGTTACTGGGTTTCCAAAGTCCAAGCGTGGCAATGACGCTATATTCGTTGTCATTGACAAACTCAGTAAAGTGGCTCACTTTCTGCCTATCAAAGAGTCAATCACGGCAGCTCAATTGGCGGAACTCTATACCTCTCGGATTGTCTCTCTGCACGGTATTCCACAAGTGATCTCTTCAGACCATGGCAGCATCTTTACCTCCAAGTTTTGGGATTCTTTTCAGAAGGCCATGGGCACCAACATCCGCTTCAGCACAGCTTTCCATCCTCAAACTAGTGGTCAAGTCGAGCGTGTCAATCAGATTCTTGAAGATATGCTCAGGGCTTGTGTGATCTCCTTCGGCATGAAGTGGGAGGATTGTCTTCCATATGCTGAATTCTCCTACAACAACAGTTTTCAAGCAAGTTTGGGCAAGGCCCCATTTGAAATTCTGTATGGCAGGAAGTGCCATACCCCTCTCAACTGGTCCGAAACCGGTGAACGTCAGCTTCTCGGAAATGACTTAATCACAGAGGCAGAGGAAATGTGCAAAGTCATTCGAGATAACCTCAAAGCAGCCCAATCCCACCAGAAGAGCTACTATGATAGTAAGCACCGTGATTTGGCTTTCGAGATCGGAGATCATGTTTACCTCCATGTCTCTCCTATGAAAGGTACTTGCCGCTTCGGTATTAAAGGG